>NW_010972631.1:6521429-6521940 GCF_000737465.1 Haliaeetus leucocephalus
CCGGCCCGGCCGGGACGTCAGCGCCACAGGGGCAGGCCGGGGGCGGGGGCTGAGGCGGCGAAGGATGGGCCCGGGCCCGGGCCCGCCGGCCTTCCCTCCGCACCGGCGTTGCCTGACAGGGAGCCCCGGCCTAGCAGCCCGCGGCCGCTGAGGGCAGGGCAGGGCAGGGCAGGGCAGGGCCCGGCGCCCTCCCGCGCCGGAGCTGGTCTTCGGGGGGCTGGTGTTTGTGGACGCGCCTCGCTCGTGGTTGTTGTGGGAGAGCTTGGGTTTTTTCTCTTTTTTTTTTTCTTTTTTTAACCAGTGCTGTTACAGAAGGGGTCATCTTTCTCTCAGTTAACCATTACCCCCTAAAGAAGGGTACGGAATAAGCGGCGGCTCTCCCGCTGCGGCGAACCTCAGAAGTCAGAGACTCTTCAACCCCCGTCCCCTTCCCCTGAGCTCCCCCACCTCAGCCCCACGGCCTCCCTGCCCTCACGGGACCCGCCGTGACAGATTTTACCCCCGTGGGGTT
>NW_010972631.1:6521950-6536712 GCF_000737465.1 Haliaeetus leucocephalus
CCCCCCCCCCGCCCCCCCCAGCCCCGTCCCGTGAGGCGGCTGAGGTGCCGGCCTGCCTTCCCGCTGGCCTCGGCAGCGGTTCTGCGAGGTTTCCCCGGCCTCTGCCTACGCCCAGCCATTCCTCCCCACGGCTGGCGTGAGAGCGGCTCGACCGGACGGCATTGCCTCACGCTCGGCCACGGCGTCGAACCGCCGACGGCAGCCGCAGCCACCCCTCCCTGACCCGCCGTGCTGGAGTTTTGCATCACGTCCCCGGCCCTCGGCTTTACGAGCGGCCTAGCGTCACCAGCGGGTTTGTCAGCTTTCCCGTAAAGACTTTGCTTCTCTTCACACAACGCTTCGCGAGTGGCACAGTGACCCTGACTGTATGCGCAAAGCCTCTTTGCTCTCCGCCTGACGGCCGTAAAATTCTTCTATATTTTGCTGGCAGAGGGAAACGAGCCAGTTCATACTTCCAAATCTCCCGTGTTTTCCTTACTCTCACAGCCCTAACTACCTTTCTTTAGGCAGGGCGTGCTTTGCTGCATCCTTTGTGAGTGTTTGGACAACACCAGGGACGCTGTGAGTACAGCCACTAGCTAATAAATAATTTAAACAAAATGTTTTCTTCCAGCCTTATCAACCCCTGTAGATACGATAGTCATAACGATGCCTTGGCCTCTTCTCAGGGATAAAGAGAAAAAACAGGGGGTTCTCTAGGGAAAGGGTTAGTCAAGGATCACTGTGGATGTAGACATGGAAAGGAAAATGGGAGTACACAAAGCGCCTGAGTAATCCTGCATCCTGGGCAGAGCACGGGTGGAGTTAAATCCTGTGTCCAGATTAACATTCCTACAACTCCTGAAACGTGCTATGAGCTTGTTTTGGTTTTTAAAGTGTTCCACACGCCTGCAAAGTGGCAAGGTGAATTTGACAGTTGCATCTTTGCTTGACATAATCTAGGAACGTTTAACAATTTGGACAAATCAAAATATTGTATAACTTCTAGAGGACGGGAGTTTGCCTTTGGCATTACCTTTCAGGGCAGTACTTTGTATGTTCAGCCTTACTTTTATTTGTAAAAGACAGATAAGGATAATTATTATTGGGGGGGAGGAGGGAATGACTGGACAACTAAATGAAAATGCAGATTTGCTGACTGGATAAAAGCCCCTCTGTTAGCAAAACAGGATACAATGTCAGGAAACGCTCAACAAAATATTTTCACTGTAAACAAGCCGGTTGGTTCCATGGTGCCGTGGAAGCCGAGCAGTGCTGAGCACTATCTCACCATCTGACGTGCCGCTCCCTCATCAGGAGGACCGCGTCTCTCCTCTCTCCCCTCTTTTCTCCCTGGGAAATCTAAAAATAACCCAAGACACAGCAGCCTCTCTTCTGTAAATCTTCTGGGAAAATACAGGAAAACTCACACACAAGTAAAATCTGAGGGCAAGAACTTCAGCCTAAGAAGGGGGGGAGGGGGGAGATGGAAAGGGAAAACAAGGCAAAATGTATTTTACTGGACCCCTTGCCTGTATATAAGGAAGCAGGCAAGAAGCATTTCCAGTTTCATTCCTAGGAAAGTTGGACCAACCTCTGTCATTTCACACTAACGGAGACTTTTCAGAACACCAGGAACAGTGTAGCTAGGTTGGAGACGCCGACCAATTTTTCTTAACAGCTGTGTAACAGACAGACACAGTTCGAGGCTGGGAGGGAAAGCAGAGTGCCTTTAGCATCACCCTGTTCCTCCTGCACCTCAGTGTGTCAGGCGGGGGAAACAGCAGCGGAGGAGCATCTGTTCACAAGTCACAATGCACAGATGAGGTCTGCCGGCACAGCTTTCGCTTGGGCAGGTTCACGCTGTACCCATCAGACCACGAGGGTCTGTCATGACGAATGAGAAGTATCACGAATGAGAAATATATACTAGCACTGTCTTAAATGTGTAAATGCAATATTCTGGACAGCCTACAAGGAATCCCGCAAACATGCCAAAGGCAGAAAGACCACCGAGACAAGGCAGCGTGACATTTTAAGAGGACTATCGACACGTACGTGTCCCTCTACTGTAGCCCTGCTGCAAAGAACTGACGATATTCCAGACATCCAAGGTGTCTTTGTTCACGCAGATATTAAAATTGAATATTTTAATATGAATTCAGGTTGCTACAGATTATAGTAAACAGTTTCTGTCATTAAAGTTGCCGCATGTTTTTAAAAAATATGCGTTAATTGTACGAGCCACCGCATTCTGTCAGAGCTGATGGAAGGGTAGTTTGGAAGGATGAGCAGGTAAAGGACCCCAGGTGACTTCTCAGAAAACCCTGGGAGGATATTATGTATATTTGCATTTCAAAGAATATCATACAACATCCTGGCTATTTAAATTTCTGTGAAAGTGAATTCTTATGTATAATTAAGTTGATCAAAATTTAGACCAATATAAATACAAAAACGTAAAGGCTCTCACACTTGCATGGCTAGAACTTTCACTCCTGAGATGGTTGTTCTCAAGTGGTTAGCATCGTGAGTGTTAAGTTTCTCTCCCCACACTTTATTATGAAAAATTAACTGCAAAAATCAGGTTTGACATCGACTACGAGCCTTTACTGTAGGCATCTCTTCAGACGGAAAGCTTGTGTTTAAATCACGTTGGTATTAGCTGGGTTTCCCCGTGGATTACACGTAGCTACAACTGTTTTACACGTCACATGTAATGGGTAAAGTTCTGCCTGTAAAAATGTCCATGGGAACTGACTTAAGTCACAGCCAATGACTTAATGAGGCCAGAAGCTCATTTACTTTACATTGCTTTTTGACATACTCTAAATATATATGAATGTGATGTAATTACACTGTGTAATGTGGTCATGTTAAAATACCTCACGGCTTGTCAGCATCAACTCTTGGAGTTCCCTGACTGTTGAGTATTTCAGTTTAGTGCCTTGATACTCCCTAAAATGATTTTATAGTTTTGCAATTAATTTCTGAAAAAACTAAACCTAAACTCACTGCTTTTAAAACTGGAATTTTTGGAATTACCCTTGCAGAGTTTCCACATGTAGCTATTGTAGCTGCCAGCATAGTCCTGCCAGCACAATTTATCTGTTATTTGTCTGGATAAAGAATAGCTTGCTCATATGTTTGCAAAAGAACGTTTCTAGCTGGCTGAAGGTTCAGCAGTTTATGTCCAGAGACAGAGAAAGAACAAGAAAACTTGCTGAGATTTTAGCAGTAGTATGCTTACCAACTCCAAGATGGTGATCCTTTCAGCATCAGCCTTTGGTTTCTTTCCAGGGAGGCTCACTCTAGATAAGCACCATTCACTTCCTTATCATGTAAATTATTTACTGGGAATTGGTGCGTAAGTCTTATCTGCTCCCTTTCACTTAGTGTTATGTGCATGTACATAATTCTCTTTGACAGCTGTGAAATGATCCTTCCCCCCCTTTCCTTCCAGTAGACTTTACATGAACACCTATTTTGACTGCACATAATTTTTTTAATATTCTGACTTTTCCACAGGCCTTCTGCATTCCAACAGCTTCAGTCAAGTTACAGAAAATGAAGATATTACGTTTTAAGGCAAGAGCTCCTATTTAAAGTCTTCCTGTTTCATTTCATTTGCTAAGTGGTTTCTTCTTTTGTGTTATCAGACAACATGTTAGTTAAGGAAGGTCGATGGTTTTGCATTTCCACCACTAGCAACGTGTGACTGGTTTCTGATGCTCTTTTTTTTGGACTGGCCCCAATTTTCTATTTCCTCTCCTTAAAGGGTAATTCAATTAAGCAATCAGATGGTTTGGAATTGTGGGTAGCTCCAGAGAAATAGGCTTGCATAAATAATAGCATGAAAGGAGGTAAGAGGAATCCCTAACTTGTCAACTCGTAATCCTTCTGAAGTTCATTGCTTTTCGTTTTACCTTTGTGAGCAGATTAATTCTATAAACCCAAATGGTGAGGACAGGAAAATGAGCTGGAAGATATTCCCGGAGTCATCCCAGTATTTGAGGACAGGTGGATTCCATTCCTGGTGCAACACACCCCGTGTCTCTGGGGAAAGATTTGCTTTTGTTTTGGCTGAAGCTTCTCTCTGGCAAAGATATCATGGGCCCACTCTCATGTACGTTGAAAGTAGAATGGGACCCGCGGGTTTAGGTATTTCATCTGGAGGACAGGGAGAAGCTGTAGTGTAGGAATGAGAACCCAGTGAAAGCCACACAGGTAACACACAATAGCAATTACCATAGTTTTTTTAAATTTTTGCTTCTTGCCCCCCCCACCCCGCCATACTCTGCGATTACCTACATGGATTTCCTTTTTGGTGATGAACAGCAATTGTTGGTAACTGCAGGCCCATCTGAAAAACAAAAGTAGCCTGCAGTAAATAGGCAACATGTAGATGTCAGGCATAGGGCTGCTCTTCATGGAACAGAAGTTACTCACCTGCAGCTAAATGAACTTCGGTATGGATTTGGTAGATCACGGTACTGACAGCTTCTCATAGCAGGTATCAAAAATTGCTGTGTTTTGCTTATAATACCCTCAGTAACCTTCAGCTGCTCAGTTTAAAATTTTCCAAATTAGGTTATTTTCTGCAAATTGAACGCTAGCTAAAACAGTTCTGCTCACAATGTTAAAGAACAGTAACACTGATTAAGCTCTGCAAGAAAGTTTCCTACAGACTTGTAGCATAGATTTAAATTTGGCAAGCAGTTTGTCTTGTATGCCAGAGATGTGCCTTTTGCCGTTAGTCTTACAATGCGACCAAATTCAGCCAAGCTATGAACTTCTGATGAGTGTTACCTATGGGCTGGCCCTGACCCCTGTAGCTTCATTCTCTGAACAGCACACCTGTAACCGCAGCACTCGCCAGGATTTCCTTTGCAGCCACCTTTCACCTGCCAGGTTTGTCACAGCAAGGAAAGGAACTGAGAGCAAGCTCACAGAATCACAGAGCGACTGAGGTTCGAAGGGACCTCTGGAAGTCATCTGGTCCAGCCCCCCTGCTCAGGCAGGGCCACCTGGAGCCAGTTGCCCAGGACCATGTCTGGATGACTTTTTAGTATCTCCATGGATGGAGATTCCACAGCCCCTCTGGGCAACCCGTGCCACTCCTCGGTCAGCCTCGCAGTTATAAAGTGATGTTCAGAGGGAACCTCCTGTGTTTCATGGCCCCTGGTCCTGTCACTGGGCACTACTGGAAAGAGCCTGGCTCCATCTTGTTTGCATCCTCTCTTCAGGTATTGATACACATGGATGAGATTCCCCACTGAGCCTTCTCTTCTCCAGGCTAAACAATCCCAGCTGTCTCAGCCTTTCCTCACAGGAGGAATGCTCCTGTCACTTAATAATCATCTCTGTGGCCCTTTACTGGACTCTTCTCCAGTATAACCATGTCTTTCTTGTACTGGAGAGCCCAGACCTGGACCTGGACATAGCTCAGTGAGTAGAGGGGAGCCTCCCTGGATGTGCTGGTGACTCTTCCCTGTGCAGTTCAGGACACTATTAGCTTTCTCTGCAGCAAGGGCACATTGCTGGTTCACGATCAACTTGGTGTCCACCAGGACCCTCAGGTCCTTTTCTGCAAAGCTGCTTTCCAACCACTTGGCCCCCAGCATGTCCTGGTGCCTGAGGTTGTTCCCCACCAGGGACTGGACTTTGTGCTTCCCTTTGAAGGTTCCTGTCAGCCCATTTCTCCAGCCTGTTGAGGTCCCTCTGGACGGCAGCACAACCCTTCAGTATATCAGCCACTCTTCCCAGTTTTGTATCACCTGAAAACTTGCTGAGGGTGCCCTCTGCCCCATCATCCAGATTGTTAATGAAGATGTTGAACAGGACTAGAACCTGTGTTCATCCCTGAGATGCACCGCTAGTTACCAGCCTCCAACTAGACGTTGTACCACCAATCACCACCCTCCAGGCCCAGCTGTTGAGCCATTACTCAGTACACCTCACTGGCTGCTCATCCAGCCCATACTTCCTCAGCTTCTCTGCTGATGAAGCTCCTTTGGCAACACAGGATCAAGGAGGGTAACGACAGCAGTGGCCATTTTTCTAGAGTGTAGATTGAAATTTGTAGAGTGAGCTTAGAGATACAATAAAAGATTAACAGATGTAGAGCCAAGAGAGACTGGGAGAAGAACCAGTGCAGAAAGGATATCCTCTGGGGTTTGGAAGGAAGGAAAACAGCAAAGGACAAGTGGTGCTTGGGTAAAATCTGTAACCACCACCAGAACAAGTTCTGTCAGCAAACAACTGGAAAAGTGACTGGGATTTGTGCACCATGTTTTCACCTAGGTAAGGAAGAAAACGACAACATACTATGACTGCTTATGGAGTAACAAAAATCAGAATTGTGGAATTAGTTCTATGAGTGACCATCATATACTGACAATGATAGTCAGGAAAACCCAAATACGCGAAATGCAAAATACACATTAAGTGAGACAGTTACAAACACAAGCACTAAAAAGGTAGGAAGCATCCAAAAATTGTTAAATTGTCTAAGGAACCTTAATTTACTCCACTTGCATGTACAAACTTCTATGTGATCACACGTAATGTTTTCTCCAGATACCACTTCTCTCAATGGACACCAAGTCTAGTTGTTTAGGGAACTTAAAATCTCACAGCAAAAACAAATGAGCTGTGTGACTCCTGTTGTTCCATGAGAGGGTAAGATAACAACAACAAAAAAATCCTCATTGTTAAACCAACTAAATACTGTATTTCAGACATGAACACATGACCCATCGCTACAGGAAAACTATCCGATATTTGGCAAGTTACTTAAAAGTATGTTCCAGTGGTCATTAGCTATGTTCTTATTTTCAGGTGCCCAACTTCAGACGCTTAGGGTCAGATTTGCAGCAGTATTTGCAAAACCAAAGAAACCAAATGATAGCTCTATACAAGTACTGTAGAAAACACTCACCTGTGTAAAGATCAGAGCAAAAAATTGGAAAGCAGAATTAAACACTCACTTCAACACTGGCTTCTGATAATCTTGGGTCAATAAAATTTCAGTCTAGGCAAACCGTCCTCCTAACCACAACATCAGTTTCTTTCTTCAAGTAGCCAAATAACCAGCAAGCATCTTTTTAAGCTTACTTTTCAACACTCACAAGTGAGAGTAGCTGGACTGTGAATTTCAGCAGTTTAGTTAGAGTAGCTTAAACTCAGATGCTTTTAACCTCTTCCCCTGAGCTTCAGCACTCAATTTGCAAAATGGAAATAATGACATCAAGCAACTCTGACTGTGGACAAGATAAAAGAGTGAAGACGAGTTCACCCCATCTAGCTCCTAACTGGCCAGAAAAATTTAGTGTCTAAATAAAAGCATTAGAATTAGACAATGTCACTACGAAAAAGGGAACTATACGTGAAAGACTGAGAATAATTGAGGGTAGAATGAAAAGCTCACAAAAATGACTGTACAGTAAGGTGTAGAGCAAAAAAAGAACTCATAGATTCATTCAGGGAACACTGCCTTTGCAAAACAAAAGCCTGGTTTCCCTGGGGAAAAAAAAAAAGCTGTATCACTTTCTAATTAAATGTCATACCATAAGCTGTCCATACAAACGTATTCAACACATTAATCCAGACATTTGTTTAAAATGTCTTCTTGGTTCTGGAACCTAAACATTCATTTGCAGTGGAAGGAGTCAGTGCAAATTTTGTTTGAGGTCTAGAAATTTCAGTGATCTTGTGGGATAGGAGGAAGCTGTACAACTTCTCACGGCCTTTTATTGCCCTTTTGTAACACAGACAGATATTATTACAATATTGTTTACAAAGCAGTTTAGGTTTCAGAACCAAGGAACATTTAAGTAAGAAACATACTCCATTTGTTTGCATTCCAATGCAACTTATGTCGTATTTAGTGTCATTTTATGTGAGAAACATGTCATGGTTTTAATAGCGCTCTTTTGGGGTTAGCCTCTGATTTTTTTTTGTATTACAGAACCGATGCACTATCTGGCATGTTCCTGTTGTATAGTATGAAATAAAATTCCAGGCCTGAAGTTACGAGTATGAAGTTCTCTAGAGCTAAAATAATTACTCTGTTTTCAGCCTGCTGCATAAATAATGCACTCATCCTAGAGCTTTAAATTCCCAACCAAATATTTCCTGAGAGTTCCTACAATTAACGTCGCAGGTTTGGTCCAATATATACTAACATCCCTATCCAGGCTACCACTGCACTCCTTACATACGCATAAAGATAAGGGAAACAATGTTAGTTTTCCGAAGTTTGAGTTAGGAAGGACAAACCTGATGTCAACAGGCACTGTCACAGAGCTTGATTTAAAACCTGTTACATTTGGAAGACAATGGGGGTAGGGGCTTGTGTAACAGTTTGCAAACTACTGCTGTGAGTTGGCATCAGTATATTTAGTTATATTTAGTGTGTATGTATATATATGTATATTTAGTGTGTATGTATATATATGTATATTTAGTTGACATAAGTGTATGTGCAAAAGTAAACTAAGTTCCTAAACTTAGAAATACTGTTGAACAGATACAGTTTTGTGTAAATAGTTGATAAATTTCACCAAGGTAAACTGCTGGGGTTTTAATTTCTAGGTTAAAGACCAGAGTCTAAACAGACTCTGAACACAAGAAGCTCAGGCTGGCCGCAGCAGGGTGCTCTTCCCTCCAGTGGACTCCTCACAGCTTGCAGGGGAACAAATACTCGGCTGAAACAAACTGGTCCGGCTCCCATTAACCTTAAAGGTATTCAGTCAGCTTACAAATGAAAGAGAATCTGGTCCTCAAGATAGAATTTTTAAGTATTGTCTAAATCTATGATATTGCGCAAATGGACACATATACTACATGGATTTGACTATTCCATTAAAATAAACCATCTGCTTATAAAGTACATCCACCTTTTTTGTTGCTTTTGTTTTTCTCATCTACAAGAACCTTTTATTTAAAAAATAGTAATAGTAGTTTCCTCCCTCTCCTGAATTCCTTACCATTATATACTGATGATTGTTGGGGTAAAGTCATACCCCAAAGTACTCTAGGGAGAATCTGATCACAGAACCCAACAAAATAAGAAGGTATGAAGATGACGGGGGGGGGGGGGGAAGAAAAAAGGAAAAGCCCCTTTTTTTTTTACAAAATTTAGATACTTTTTAATCCATATAGCTTTCTCTTCATATATATTCATATATGAACGTAGTTCATATCTTTTTAAGCATCACGCATCGCAAATAGTGCTGTTTACTCTCCCCCAAGAACATCAAGTACAAGCCTCACAGAAAAAAACAAAAAGGAAAGAGGAAAAAAAAAAAGACCTAGCAAAGAAACAACCTGGCTGTTTATCTAGGTTGCGGCTAGCAATTACTCACACAACTGCATAAAGAATCCCTGAGGTACGGTGTACATTACCAGGTTTCCTTTTGTACCCACAGGTCTGCACGAGTCCACATGCACATTTGTTAAAAGCAAGCAAAATCTAGCCTGTCAGAAAACTGCAACAGACCACAACAGAGAGAACAGTCACTTTCCAGATTACAGCCTCACTGAACTGGACTGGAGCCTACAAAACAGACATCTTTCATCACATCTTTGAGCAGGCATGACTGAGTTAAGCAGAAATGGTTTAAAAATATGGTGGTGAGAGGTTAAGTACAATGGCTGTTACCTCACTCTTACTGTTTCAAAGTCGTAGTTTGTAACATCAGCTCCCCTTTGGTTTCCAAAAGTGGATGGGAAGAGTCAGAAGACTTGGGGAGACGCTGTGCCTTTGCAAACCCAAGTCACTACAAAGAGGTTCTTTAGGGGTACTGAGTATGTAGAATTTAAGACAGACTGTTATAAAAACTGTCATACCAAAATGAAATAAAATCTTTTATCCAGACTCCAGTACCTCTCATCGTCCTGGCCCCAAGAATCAGGGCTCCAAAGAACAAGCACCTTTACAGCTACTTCTTCTGTTCACATGCTAAAACACAAGTAACATGTTATCAATGAAGGGCAATATAAAGCTTTAACCAGTGACTGAAAATACAGTCTATTTAAAAATCTGAGTAGAAAATTGCAGGGGATTGCTAAACCAAGGAAACTGCTGCAGTTGTTCGTCAGGAAAGCCTAGTAGTTCACTCCAATTTCCAGAGGAATGACGTTAACAGGAATTAAAAATCACACATGCAAAAGCTTCGTGTTCTGCTTTACTCATTTGCTGTGCAATACATAAAAAATAAATAAAATGAACAGCATGTTTTTCTCATCATGGTGTAAAGTCTGCTTGATTTTTCAACTCTTTCTTTACTGAATGTTTTGGAAGTTAGATTCTTCCCAGAGGAGCACGCGGTGCAACCTCAAAAGTCAACAACATGGTTCTTCTGTTTGGAGTCTCTGGTCTTTAAAGAGTGTGCTCAGTTTCTTAACCAAGAAAAATAGGAATGTCACAAGGGACTACTTAGATGTCTCTTCTGCTTTTGCAGCTATCCTGCAAATGTGCACCAGAAGTGCATGCATTTTTTATGCTAAGTAATCTAAAACTTTTATAAGAATTCTTAACTGTTATTCTACCCCACCTGAAAAACAATACAAACAGATACATTTAATTAGGTAGCCATCTGATACCTGACACTGCAGAACGCAGTCATGCTACTCCCAAAGCATTCGTGATCTTAAATCTTATAAAGGAATATACAACTTATACCCTCCTCAGAGTGTATGTGTTATCATATAATTATTGAACAAATATACCTAGTCCCCACCCCACTAACTTCCACTGAATAAATCCGATTGAGAAAATTCACTGGTAAAACTCCTTGTCAGACTGCAAAACACTGTAGTGTAGTGGACCCTTACATTAAGAACAAATACCTAACATGCACATGTGGCAGTGAGCTTTTTAAACCAAGTCAGTAAGGTTTTAAATAACTCATTCTTAATTCTGTGGGTTTTTTCTATTAACATCACATTTTATTAAAAAAATAAGTTTCCTATATTTAACATGTATATTAGCTTGCTGTATATGACTGAAGATCTCAAGACCTTTAACATTAAATGATAATAAATCAAACACTTTCTTCACAGTTTTGAAAAAGGGGAAGGGAGGAAGAAAAGGCAGGACAGGAAAGAGGAAGGAAAAGGAGGAAGCACCAGGCCATTCCTAGCAAGAGAACCAAATAGTTCTACAGCATCAAATTATGAACCTGCATCACAAACATCAGAAAAAGGAAAACTAACTATTATATTGATCAAATTTGGATATATTCCATGTAATTAGAACATACCATTGGGAAAGACTAGACAGGGAAGGAATACATTCTATTTGCAGTTGTCTCTTCTCTGTATTTCCAAGAAATTATTTTCCTTCCTTCTCTACAAGCCATCACTGATGTACTTGCATTTGTATAACCTACTATTCCATCCAGTCTGTCAGCTGCACTAAAGCCAGATATACAAGACCCTGCAGGGAAACAATCCGAAACTATTTTATCACAGATCTTCCCCAACAATGGCAAGAACACTGGATAAATTTGATGGAGGAAACAACTTGGAGGTGTGCACATTAGGTATTTAATTTGTAGTCCAGAAGACTGCCCCCGCATACTTTCAGCAAGAGACCTGTGTAGGAGTCACCTCTAACATAACGTATATACATGGTGCTTACATATTCTCCATGGGGCTCAGGGTCTATGCAAGAAGAAAGAGAAGAGGGAATGAACAACTCCCCTAAATGCCACGGGTTATCTGTGCAAAAGATTAGCAGCCCATGTTTGTACTGCTCTGTGTGCAATCACTCTGCCTTGGTGAGCGAACCCCCTTTTAAACGGAGGGTTTCACAGAGATAGTCATCTGTGCAGAAATGCCCTGGCAGTAACGTCATCAGCAACCGTGTTTTCAGGGTTTAGTGAGAATCAAAATTCACAGAGAACCTGAAGTACTGGGTTAGACTCGATCTTGTATATAAAAATTGATCTCGGGGGACACAGAGTTCAGCTAGTGAATTCTCTGCTGCTTCTCTCTGGGAGAAGGGACTAACAAATGATATTCCCAGTGGAAAAGCCAGGAGAGAAAATGCTATCTGCAAGCAGGAATAGAAGGTCGCTCTCTTCCCCCGACAGATTCCTCCCGGGAAGAGACAAGTTTCTGGTTCCCATCAAAGATAGCTATATTAGTAGAAGACCGTATACGTATCCTTGCACAAACCATCTCCTACTTTCCTCATTTGAATACCAAAGCCTTTCTATAGCAGGGATAAAAGGCTATGTTTGCAGCTTAAGCAACGATGCCATTTTAGATTGCTATAAAATCAAAATACACTGGAAATATCCAAACAAATCCCAACATTAGTCTGATGCTACCTAAAGCCAAGAACAAACAAGCAAGCAATGAACACTGGTATTTTGGTTTTTTGTGTGGATATTACAAAAAATAGTAATCATACACTTTTTTCTTTTTAAATGTTCATTACTTAGATAAAGCACATATGAATGTAACATTCAGAATTGTAACATAGAAAATGTAATGTGGGCAATCTGCTATTCCAAGTACACTTACCAAAATACAATTTTATAATGAAGAAAGTCTCAAAATACACCTGTACAACAACTGGGATCCACAAAATATGATTTAATAGTATCACTCAAGATCACTTCATTGAAACCACTTTTATAATACTGTTTGAATAGTCATCCCTGGTCAAGGAGCATTCTCCCTCTTTCCCTAGCCCATCCCACTAAAGCAAGGGTGGAATTTTAATTGCAACGCATATCTTTTAAAACCCCAAATCTGAAGCAGTCCTAGTAACTATTACACTGCCTACACTTAGATACTGGGAGGATGGGAATCACCCTCTCTGAGGCCATGGTACATTGAGACACTTACCCATATTATCGTTTGTAGCGCAAGCAGAATAATCTTGTAAAGGGCAACTAAATAGTGTCAAAATATGAATTAATTATCTCACTACCAAATCATTCCCTATGTGTTACTTAAGCCTGTAACATTACAACTTTACTGAAAAAGAAAAAGTTAACCATTTTATCCTATAAATATTTTCTTTATTTGCTTTATGTTTAGAAGTCGCTATTTAAGTTCTATTAACAGAAATACATAACAAAAGCTCCCTAACAAGTGGAAAAAAAGTAATTACAAATGCTGAAAAAGTTGGCCTCATTAACATATGTACAGACTTGCTTACTTAATACACATCTTTGTGGGAATTAAATCATTTTATGACACACATTTATACAGGCATTAAACATTCCCAAGTAACTTTGAGCAGAGAATACGCCAAATCTTTAGTCTGGGCAGACAAAAATGTATATCTCAGTTTTGATTGTGGAGCTAACATGCAACAGATACAACATTCAGTCTGAGCTGCTGTTGATAAGTTGTTCTGTTTTTTCCTGCAAAGATCTTTCCATTGAACTTGGGTCCTTTTGTCCCTTCTTGTCCTTGTTCTGCTGTTCCTGCAGCTTCAGGATTATTTTTCGTATTTCTTCTCTTTTGGTTTTCATTCTTGGGCGTGGAAACCAGTCTGTTAAGTTCATTGGTAGTTCAAAACTCAGAATGGGATTCTGAAAAGAAAGGTCATTTGAATATTACAGTAAGGAGTTACAACCTAAAAGACCGGAGAGAACTGTCGTAGGGAAAAGTACATTCTTCCTCATCTCGTTCCATCAGCATGGAACAAAATTTCTACAGTTTGGTGTTTTGTACATGTACAATTAAGGTAGAATCAATCAAGCTTCAGTATGTTACAGAGAAACATTCGTGCAGAATACAGTTCTGGTTATAAAAGCACCCAAATAATCTACTCAGTTTGCTACATCTTTTAGACAAAGCGTTTCACTGCAAAATTGTTCTAATTAAAAAAAAGAGAGAAAATTATTGTAACAATATAGCACATTTTTTTAAAGATGACTTGCATCAAAATCTAGAGCTGATTAGGAATCCGTTGCTAAGTACTCCTGCCCTTATAAATACCTTTATAAATACCATAACCAACTAGAAAAGTCAGTTTCACATTTCACCCTAAAAAACAGGGCCTGTGAAAAGCCCCTGGCTATCACCAGCCCTTTTTATACTTACATTCTGTTTTCTAGCTAGTGGTCATTCATCTAAAGAATTAAGAGAATGATTATTATGAGACATTATCTACACCACTTCTGTGACGCTGTACAACGGTTTCACCCTAACCGAACAACAGTTAGTGGAATAGTGTTTTCTCTCAGAGAAGTTCCTCCCTTTGTGTATTCTAGTTTACATCATTAACGGGGTTATTTAAGAGTAAATTACATTCATCCACTGAGCTAACGCTAGCAAGGCGACTTGGGAAAAACCCAGTCATATTCCACACAGGAACGTGACAATGCCTTATGCTGCGCTAGCAGCGTTACTCCACGTCCAAACAGAACATCAACTAGATAGTATGGCAATAAAAGCCTGCTAGATTGAACTGACTTTGCCTGTGAAGCTACTTAACACCAGCAGTAAGAATGACAGTCAGAAGAATGACACTTAAGATACAGAAAACCACGGGCAAGAACAGAGCAGGTCTTCCACCGTTTCAATTATGAACTGGGCCAGACTAAGAAGATGATCAAAACCCAATCGGTGCGGTTCCCAGCGACAGCACGGTATGCCAAATTCACCTGAAGACACCCTTCACCGGGGCCTTTTGCCGCTGCCGCGGGTCAGTTTGGGGAAGGAAAGCGGGGCCGCGGGTCAGAAGCCAGCTGTGGGCGTGCTCTGCTGCGGCCGCGGAGCTTCCTTCTCGCTTTGCGGGTTCTCTCCCGACA
>NW_010972631.1:6536722-6616019 GCF_000737465.1 Haliaeetus leucocephalus
GCCGCAAGCAGCCCCGGCCGGGGCGGGGAGGACGGGGAGGGACCGGCCGGGGCGGCTGAGCGGTGTCGGGAGAGCCCCGGGTTTCAAAAACGAGCATCGTGCTTTTAACCCTCAGTAGGGGAAAGAAGATGCCGTGCACCGGTCCGCAAAGGAGGAGAGGGTGTGCCTGGAGAGTCCCCCAGCACCAGACCAAGCACGCCCCCCACTCAGTCCGTACAGCCGCGCCAACAACGAGACTTGTGCAATTTCCCAAGTACTCGGCAGCTGAGGTGACCGGTCCGGTAGCCGTCAGACAGTCCAGGGCCGCGCAGGCAGTAGAGGTTTTCCCTTCCCACCAGCCCTATTCTGACAACACCCTGCGGTCCGCTACCTGTCCCACCGACGCCATCCCTGCTCCCTGGCAAAGCTGCTGCACGCCGCAGGATCGGGCGGGACAAGGGATTCAGCCCGACACGGTTCAGCAATCGGTTTGCAAGAAGGAAGGGGCTAAGGTTATTAAGACTGGGTGCCTCCTTGTATCCCCCGAGCACAAAACAGGAAGCGCTCAAGGACGGTCCTGAGCTCTCAAGGACTCACTGGTAAAGCAAAAGAGTTTGGCTTCCATTTGCATGAACGCACTCTGCCAAAGCCTTGCTGCTACCGTATAAAGTCTGAACGAGGGGAGGCTGGAGGAATGGAGAAGAAACCGCCGGCTTCCTCAGGAAAGGCTACCTACAGGAGAGTTCAGGAACGCTGCTCTAAAGTACTATGGACTGTAAACGCAGTTAGCGTCCCATGCAGACAACATCTCACTTGACCATCATTTCTCCTCCCAACCCAGACCTGAAGGTGCTAATGCCTCTACTTGTGAAAGGAGCTGTAACTGGAAGACCAAGACAGTTAAAGTCAGCGAGATTTTAACCAAGTTCTTCACTGGAATCAAGATTTGGCATTTAGCTGTAATGATTCCACTTGTGTGTTTTAAAGCAAGTTAAAAAAACTAGCTGTATCATATTCATGAATTTATTCAGAGTCACATTTCTTAGGGAAAAAAGAGCAAGCTTTTTGTACCACATCTTTAGTTTAGATTTTGAACTCAAATTTGAACACTGTTTCTTACCGGATAATTTTAAAGGGTATGCACTATAAGAACACAAAGGAAGACTCTAAATATATTTTCTTCATATTCTCTCAGAAAGTTCCATGGCTTCCAATTTCTGATACATATGCACAACAAATAATGATAATTATTTTCCAAAAATTATTATGTATGTTAATGTATAAATTTATAATGCATAATCTAACAAATAGGTCTAAGAGCTATACTAGAGAGCCTTTTATTATTGTAACAATTTTAATACCTCATATCTGATTGCTATAGGAGACACACACCCCCCGCAAAATAGGTACACAAACAGGTATACATACCTCAAAAAAGCTCTCCACATATTGCAGTATGTACACTCCACAATCACTGAAGTTGTTCTGTTGTGGCACTTTTGGGTTGGAACCTTTCATGACATCTTTGGAAAAGCTTCTTTTGTTGCCCTTCCTGACTTCCCATTCCACCTCTAAGTATCTATGATAAAAGACCATGCAAATTCAAACTTCTGTTTTCTTGCAGGATTTTGGAAAAAAACAACAAACCAAAAACCAAACAAAAAAAACAGATAGGAAACTTACTCCCTCAGCGTCTTCACAACATTTGACCGGGAAGGGCCTCTCAGTGAGTCCATAAGCAAAATGCAGGGCCTAAGAGAGAACACAATTTTTAAGTACACAATACTTTACAGCAGTTTGGAAAACAATGTTACAAAGCTAGCTAGCTATAAAATAATTTGTGGGGTGACCTTGAACAAAACTAGATCAATACTACAAAGTTTTGCCAGTCCTGCTGTAATCCCCTAACTGGATAGCTAAATGCAAAGTTATCTTTAGATTTAACTATACACTAAGTACAGAGAACTTCAGAATACACTTAGAAAATACAGTACTGTCAGACTGAAAGCATTTGCTACAGGCAAAATCTAGTTGCCTAAAACCCCTCAGGTGTCTAGTGCTCTTTTAGATGCCCAAGTATCTGTGACACTGGCAAGAGACTAGAAAGTAAGGCGCAGAACCCATAAACATCCTTCTGGAGAAGCAGCTGGAGAACAAGACAGGACAGTCCCCAGCACCTAAGACGATGCTAGGTATGCATGTTCAAGAAGTGATCCCAACCAATGAATCTGCAATCTACCTGACAGTTACCCACAAAACACACATGTACTCCATTTGATAGACTTTAGAAAAATAACGTATCCATAAACAAACATTTTCTAGACAACCAAGTCTGCCTGAACGCTCTCTTGCACACTACAGATGTTTACATCCTATCACTTGATCTAGAGGATATTACCTTTGCAGTAGCTGCAAACATAACAATCACATCAGCCGCCTTATAGGCAACAGCTAGATTTATACACCACAGCTAACTCATACCAGAATTCAGAATCTCAGCAATAGATGCAAGATATATTTTAAGGAATAAGAGCAAATTACTTTTCACAAAGCTCTGCTTTCTGTTTTCTAACAATAACACACATGCTTTCAGACAAGGCATCCTTTATAGAAACTGCAAACTAGTAAAGTCAGACAAAATATCTGCATGCATTTATGTATAGGTTTGTTTCAATTTATAAATTATTTTACATATATGCAATTTTTTAGGCATAAGCATATCATCACTTGAATAATGTTTGCTTTTACTTGTACTTGTTTTAATTTCTGATAAAAGAAAGTTACTATTTATATAGGCAATCCTCTTTAAAAATGCACAATCCAGTACTGGGGGGGGGGGGAAGTGAAAGCCTTTTCAAGGTAATTATCTTTTTCATATAGAAGTAATTTAAAAATATGCTAATAGTAAAATATTTAAGTGCTCTTAATGACTTGTGATACTTAAGTGTCAAAGATCTTACAAAATTTCATGTTTGGATTAAAAAAAAAGTCTAGTGGAAAGTATTACGTACAGATAATCCATCATCAGAATGGGACAAATTTAGCCAAGCTATAACCAGAAGCTCATAAATATGCTTAAAACAACACAGATGGATTTCTACCCCTTCATGAAAAAGTATTAAGAACACATGCCATATCATGTATTAATACATAATTTTATCACACAGTAAGAACGTACTGTGAAAGCCTTTACCTTTCTATAGTAACCATTATATTCACAACGACAGAAACAAAAAAAAGGATAAATAAATTGGGGAAAAATACAGACGAAATTGTGAAGACAGCAATACTAAGTAACAATATTTCTAGACTTGGAATCATGCATTTCTGTCACACCAAAATGCAAGCAACTGCAGTCAATTATTAATAAATAATTTCTGGGTTTCAAACATAAAAAAATAAATTTTAAGAGTTTGAAAATCCAAAACGGGAAAAAAGTTTAAAAAAAAAAAAGCGCAACTGAACTTAGTATTGTGGAACATTCTTATTAGATAAAAAAGAATAATGCTAAGAACAGACAGAGAGAAAAAAAAGAATAATACTAAGAACAAAAAGAGACAATAAAGAGAGACAGCTAGAACACATTTAGCTAAGAAATGGAGGCAGTTAAAATTATTCCCATTTTCCTGTACTAATTTGAGTGGTGACAAAGGTTTTATTTAGTACTAATTTTAGTTAGTTATTTTCATTTAAAGACTTTTTTTTTTTTTAATATGGAAGGATACTTTTAAACATGCCTCTACACCTTTTTTTTTTGTAGGAATCTAAGTGCAAGATATCAAAGAAGAGCCTTATTTGAAGAAACAATCTTCAATTGCCTGAAGCAGCACACAGGCTTAACAGAAACCCAAAAAGCTATTATCTCACTCGCAGTTTCATTCATTAAATTTTCTGCTCACTGAAGATGATGATACTACAAAGTATAAAATTCTCTCTCAAATACTAATAACATGCTGATTAAAGTGTTTGAAGACTGCTATATGACCATTTCCCATAATTACTGTCTTTTAAATTTCATAAACTTTTATGAAATTTCCATTTTAACTGTTTTAATACTTACTGTTTACAGATAGTAGGTTTCAGGTGCCATTGTCCCATTTCTGAATTACAGTTATCATCTACAAGGCCACCATCATCACTACTGTCTTCCTACAGAAGCAACATGTTTACAGGTGTTTAAAAGCTAATATTGATTTTCAAACAGATGCAGAAGAAATTACTGCTATACTTACCATTTTTATTCAAGACCAATAACATAAGTTTAATAAAGAAGTGGTAGCTTTAATCTGAAACCATTCCTTGTTTGTAAAGTTTGCATTACCAACTTTTAGTCACATGGCTTCTCCAAATCCGTGCTGGAATGACACGGAGTTAACGACTGCTGAAACTAGAAAAAAAGCTGCAACTGACATTTTCAAAACATTGCTGGCTTAAAAGGGTTGCATCTCCATTATTTGGTTATAATCCAAATTATCAATGCCTTCCCTTGCTAATGATTACTAGAAACTTGCTTGGCAGTTTCATGTATGTTATCTCCTAGATGAAATGAGACAAAATCTGAACAAATTCAGAAATAAAATTTGATCTTTGCTCTGGAATGCACCAGCTTGGTTCTTAGGGCAAGGGAAATTAAACCACCATGATACTATAGATCACAGATTGCAAAAACAGTCATGCTACAAACCTGGGAATACCCTTTGACCTTTTGATTTCAATATTGATTGCTATAAAAGATACAGAAGTTTTATGAATAAAACCACTAAGTTCTTGTATCTAAAAGTAATGCAATGATCCAAGGTTTCTTACCCTTCTACAGAGTTCACTTAACTACCACAGACCGTTGCATTATAGGGAAAGAGATGCTTTCCAAAAATGAGAACCCCCCATATCAGCATGATTTGTGAAATTTTTGGTGAGAATCATGTACACTAACACACAGGATCCTCTGACTGAAATCCTCACGGTATGCCATGAAGATGTTATCGTATGAGAAACTACTGCCTAGTTCCTAATACACTTGTTTCTGTCGCAGCCTCAACTCCATTTTTGGCAGATGTGAAGGTGCACTCAGCCTGTCATGGTCTACCATTTCTATACTTGCTTTGTGCATTCTAGAAGATAGCAGTGACAGCTTCAGCCTGAGTTAAGTTCTAAGCTACACTGCAAGGAGGGAACTCGGTGTCTTTGCCTCCTCTCAGGGAACACAGCTGGCCATCTGCTTTCTTCCCTGCCTTCATGCCACGTACTTCAGATTGGAAACACTCTACTACGCATTCTCCATCTTCAGGGAACTCTTAACTGCTACAAAATAGAAAGGCACTTCCATCAGGCAAGAATCACAGAATGTTTGGGCAAGTGGCATGACAGGAGAGGTGGGTTGCGTCTGTATGAAAAGCATAGCTGGGTTTCAACATAAACTGGAGCTTTTATATTTCTGCACACATATACATACTATTTGAAAGCCATTACAAATAGCTGTAGACTTTAGAAAATGATTGTTTGTTCTGGACTCAAAGGTGAAAAATAGGTAATTCCTAGACTGTATATTTGATAGCCTCCGATTCTTTATTTCAGACAACTTGGGAGTCACACACCTGAAACATGAACATAAAGGCCAATTAGGAAGAGTAAATGTGTAACTCCTAGCTTGCTCACACTGAACTTACAGTGTAGAAGCAACAGGGCTACGGAACAATGCCCTCGCATCCAGTTGTGAATCAGTAAAGGACATTTTAACGATCAGTCTTTCCACAGCTCTAAAATCTAAACGTCTTCCAATTTGAACAAGAACACAACTTGATTATAAATCCATGTTGTTCAAATTTGATTAGGAGAAGCACCAGTGAAACAAACCAGCAGAGTAGCACCTCCCTATAAATGCCTCCAGGAAACGCAGCTGAAAGAAGAGTAACTTGTTCTTGGGTCTGGTAGATAAACAACTGGCGTAGGGGAGATGAAAAATAGAAATGTGCTGACTTTCCACTAAAATCGTTATGTAATATTGTCACTATGCAAAAGACTCAGAAAATGAAATGCAGGATCAGTACAGCAGTTTCCTATTACACAGTTTAATGAACGAATGTACAATCCTCTCCAGTCAGGTGATTTGCAAATTTCTGTAGGTAACCAGTGCTTTGGATTTGACACTTGTAAAGATAACTAGCTTTAGACAATGCACATTTACAATGTGTATACAGCTTTTAAGCGACCCATTCAAAGTATAACACAACAGTTTGTATTTCCCAAATAAAATTGCTTAATTCTTTACCTGGTTATCTTGGTCTTCAGAAAAATCTATAAGCTCATCTTCATTTAGTTTACTGCCATCAGCTGAGTCTTCACTATAGTTTAGCCTGATTTTGTGCAATCCATCTGTATCAATCACAGATAGTAGTATATTTAAACATCAAATACTATGTCATCTTTGAAGACCAAACTAATTTTAAATGCCTCAGATTTGCTCAGGATTGCTCACAATAACTGTGATACAGCTGATATATTTTATTCACGCATACAAACAAAAGTGAAAAGTTTCTTCTAAGTAACACAGCAGAAACTGTTCCTTATTCTGTAAAACACCTAAGAAAATTCTAGAGACCTAGACTAAAACCCACCATGAAATTACCCTGTAGTTCCATGAAGCCTTTACAACAGTATAAATTGGTACTGCTACCAAAAGGGGCAGTCTCCTATGGTCCATAATATAACCACTTATTCCCATCCCTAGCTGGTTCCTTCCATGACACCAAATACATCCAAACATAGTGGACCAGACTGAGAAAGTCAGCCACAAGCTTAATGTTTTTTAACCTGAATCAGTTCCTTGATCAGATTCGCTGTGCAGTTTTATGAAGACTGGTGCTGGTAAAAGGGAAAAGGCAGTTTGGGAACACGCTGTTAGGGAAGGTAGAATGCATGATCAGCTCTCCTGGGAGCAGCTGCTTAGAAATGTTTGTGAAACTTCACTGTTTGCTACATAGAAAGAGTATCTATAAATTCACTCCCTAGCCCCTCTACATATTTAGTCACTTGACAAACAGCATCTGAAGAAATAAAGAATAATGAACATTATAGCTATACCTGTGAAAGAAGCAGATACAGACAGCTACAGGCTCACTAGTCTTCCTATACTACCATGCAACACTTCAGATTTTGAGGGGAAAACTAACACACTATATGGGAGCAAGTGAAAAATGAATAACTCATGCCAGCAAAACCTAAAATCTTCATAAGCAAACTTCTCCTAGAAGGCTATACAATATATCTAAACAATCACAAAAATAGAAGTGTTGGTTATGGCATCACTGGAGGACGTATTACTTAAAGAAAACTAGGATTTCTATAAAAACAGTAAATAGGGCAATGAACTAGCTAATGGAAAAAGCAGAGAAGACCTGCATCTGAGAATACTTCAACAGAGAAGTTGAAGTTAACACTTTGGAAGGAGGTTATCGGTGGCGTTCCACAGGGACAAACTTGGGAATTAGTCTTAGTCAGTATCTTTGAAAAGACCTTAGCAGAAGAAGTAGGCCATATACTAATGTGACTTATTGCTGACAGATTCCTAAAAAATAAAAATTGGTATCGAGAAGAATCAGATCTCATACAAGAACTGAGCAATAAAAAGGGGATTAGTTAAGTAATAAACAAAAATAGATATATATTTCAGATGATTTCTTCAAAATTATTTAGGTATCAACTCCTACTGATTTACAAGTCCAACACCAGGATTTAGTTTGAGATCAATCAAATTGATCAAATCAATTATCCCATCCCTGGCAGTGTTCAAGGCCAGGTTGGACGGGGCTTTGAGCAACCTGGTCTAGTGGAAGGTGTCCCTGCCCATGGCAGGGGGTTGGAACTAGATGATCTTGACGTTCCCTTCCAACCCAAACCATTCTACGGTTCTATGATTATATGATCAAGACATCTAAGTGTAGGCTCCTATGTATTGTAGGCATCTAGGGTCTCACAATGTTAAGTGGAGACCATAAACAGAGCAGGGAGCTACTCACCTGAATGGCTACCCTACGTCTGCTTTAGTGTGAGAAGAGGAAGTCTCTTGGTTTCATTGACTATACTATCAAAGGGGCACTTTTGAGATATCCTAGGATATCCAGGACATACATATGGATTTGGCAGAGTCAAGAGTCAAGAACCACACCCTTCTGGAGCAACAGCTGAAACCTGGGCAGAAAACCCAAGGCCTACATCCCCATCTTCCATCTAGTTGAAATGGAAGTTTAGATATACAGCACAGCTAATTTAGCTGCCTAAACCTGTGCTTAATGTCAATCTCAAATTCAATCTCACACTTAAACCAGGACTGTGACCCCTAAGAATGTCTGCATCATCTGCAATAGCTGAGCAAGAGAGTCTGAGTGTTTTAGCCAGCAACAGAATGACCATCAGCCACCAATACAGTGCAGCCATAAAAAAGAGAAATGTAATCCTAGCAAAAATGTCAAAAAGCATGTTCCAACTAATTACAGACAAGTAACAGTAGCAGCATCCATGACACGGGAGACCATACCACACAGCAGCAATATCATAAACAGTAACAATCACAAATAAAATGAAAAAATAAATTCAAACAAGAGCAGATCTTCACACACCCCTAACCCTGCACCAAGACCTTCCAGGAGAAGTGACAATGTTATCACAAATGAATAAATTTAGATTAGAAAGTAGGAGAGTGTTTATACCCACAAAGATATTAAAGTTGTAATAGCCTGCAGTATGCAGGTTATCGAGCATATGCTCAATAATCTTTCCAGATCTTGTACTGTAAGCTATGCAATTACTTACTGTGTAAATTAAGTCAATAAGAATACTATCGGTGACTAAAGTAAAAATTTCTGTGTGACTAGATGTTTTGTATTCTATGCCTCAAAGGGATCCAAACCTTACAACTCGCAGAGAAAACAATCTTTTCCCAATTCCTTCATCTGCCTTTAAAAGTATATCAGCTCCTTTGTTCACTTTGGTACAAACGCTGTTCCAGACCACTGAAATCAGCTTCCACAGCAGTGATGCATGGAGGAAGCCTCTCTAAATGCAACGTGAAGTCATGTGACAGATTTTTTTTTTTTTAATTATTTTCATCTTTTTTACATACCTTCTATCAGGACATCAAAGAACTTAATGGTGTTGAAGCAAAACCTTAAATGCTAGAAGACACTGCAACTCAGGTTACTCATACAATCTTAATTCAGTTCCCCCATGCACATACATTATGAGGATCCATGGTCAAATACTATCCTTTCCTTAACAATTACAGTCTTAAGTGATGCAAAGTGATATCTACAGAATGATTTTGTGTGAAAAATTAATCTGATTTAGGAAGACACTGTTTTATCTCCAGCCCTTTGCCATGAGAGTTCTGTCAACAGCCACAAAAAACATTTTATACGCAATGGCTATAGATTACTTGTATTGCAAGTACTCAGACTTCAGCCACATACTAAACTTTCAAAGTATGAAGTTCACACAAGTGCAAAAGTAGGAACAGGTATGAGGTCTCCAGACTTTTCATTAAAATGTGCATATTTTTACAATTACATACCCATAGATTGGCTAGCAGTTGTGAATTCACCCTGTATACCATTTTCGTCCGGAGTCCTATGGTCTAGTTTATGGCATGCTGATTCCACAGTGTTAGGTTCTTCCACATCACTGTCTATTTGATTTAGTTTTTTGAAAGCACTTTTTCCCCTACAAGGACTTCTTCTGCAACATGAAGACTCACTGTCCTCTGTTTCAGTGTTTGGGTCAATTAAAGCTGTATTATACTTTTTGGTCAATGTCTTCTTTGCTGTGGACTTGGAAGGCGAGTTTTGTGCATCTGACTCATTTGGCAAAGGAGATGGTGTGTTGCTCTCTCCATCTGAAGAGGAGGATTTTATCTGTGTTGTAGCATTTTCATGATAGTGGGGATTTGGTTCATATTTGGGTTTTTCTAAACCAGGAAAACAGATGACAGCCAAAAACCAGTGGGCACTGCAAAGGAAAAAAATACATTAAAAACTCGCAATTACATTAATGCTCACAGTTAAACATGAAGTTGGTAAAAACTAAACAAAACACTGAGTGTACGTGCACGCACACAAAAAACTAAATCCTGTCCCCCGTAGTTATCAAAGATATATTGTAATAGCTGTTCACTCTTCTGAGCAGGTTTTAGTCAAGCCTTCACAGTCTTCTCTAAACGTAAGATCACTCCATGCAAGTAGTCACCGACAAATTCATTAATATGATGCTATTAGTTGAAAACAGGTGCTGTCTAAAAGTTTGCTCGTACTTTATACGTTCTTTTCCTTCTTTGAATTAAAGCTTATTTCTTTTTTAACATTTTCTTTATCACTGCATGAATTAGGGATTGTAGAGTTCATGTTTTAAGGCTGTATAGAGTTTTCTAGTAGTTCAGCACTAGCAACACAAGTAATCAGATCTAATGGTATAGCTGAATTGCCCATATTCTTCCACCTATGAGATCTTCCAATTGTATATGACGTGTCACATTTTTAAAGAAATCTTGTCAACAATGAATTAAAAAAGGGGAGAAAATAGTGTTTTTAATGCCATCACCATGACTCTGTTGTCCTCCTCACCATTCACAGAACTGACATTCTAACCCTTTCAGGATCAAAAATAGTTACATCCTCCAACATAAGATAGGAGGTAAGTTTTGCCCCAGTTTCCTCCTTATCTCCTTGCCTCTTTGGACTTCACTGGCTTGCCACTCAATCAGAAATGGAGCAACAGCAAATTCAGGCATTGAGGCATTGCAAGTAGGTATCGACTGACCCGATTTAGAATTTTTCTGAAGGTTCTCTGATTCCCTACAGCAAATAACAAAACAGAACCTAGCTTTGTATTATGCAAATGAAGCCACATTTCAATATGTTTTAGAAAAAATAAACAGCAGTAGCTAAAAATGCATATCTAACTGACATACTAAAAAAATAATTAGATGATTATGAAGCCTAAATTCCATTGAAACTCAGTGGCAGTTACAGTAAATGGCCTTTGAAAGCAGCATGTGAAGTATGGAGGCGTTTTGTCTTGAACAATTCACCACAAGTAGTAAATGAATACATCAAGTATTGCCAAACCCTGGAATTTGTGTGTGCTCTATTAATATAGGCTTTATGTACCAATTATGTAAATAGACTAGCAAATTAACCTGGATCTAAAAAGAAGACAGCCTGTTACTTTTAAAAGAACAACCTATTTCCATTGGAGACTTGAACAAAAAGGACTGGACTGCCAAAGGACACTGATGCAGTCATGGTTAAATCAGCCATATTGTTCTGAAGTTAATTCTCCCCTAGATTCATCCTGCCCACCTCCAGTTACTGCAGTTTGACAACTTTTTAGATGATGAGCCCAGATTCCCTAAGCTAGTGGTTATGGGAGAGTCTGGAAAGACTTTCTGGAAGTAGATACTGAAGTCCAGCAACTCCAGAGCAATCACTTCTAGAATGTACTCTTAAACCAGCTGCCAGAAAAAACACCTGTGTCCTAAAAGAAAAGAAAGCATCATTCTAGGCAGCATAGGAGAAGCATTATCAGGAGCAACCATTAGCAGCATTCTTATAACACAAGAGAAGCTCTCAAGTTTTCTCAAATCCTAGAATAAGTTGTTTCACATACCACTTAATTCAAGACACAAAGAAGCAAAAGAAACTCTGAGATTCGTTCTCAACCAGACTAGTTTTGCCACAGATTAAGGTTTGAGACCTTTTATAAATAGTAATGAATGCAGACCTTCCACTGGAACGAAAGAAACTCTTCCATACCTTTGATCCACTATTGTAAAACATAGAAAAAGTTCTGTTTACAAGGACTTGTTACCAGCATCAAACCAGGTGGCAAATTCCTGAAAAATACCTGCAGCGCTGCAATGCATCAAGCTGCAAACACTGGGAGAGTCTAGACAAGTCAAGGCTGTATGTGAGTTCTATGATCATAATCTATGAAGACAAGGAATAAAGTGATGGAAGAGAAGTGGGTGATGAAAGCCTACTACACTATATTAGGTTGCACATACAGATGTCCAGGCAAAGACATGTTGAAAACATTCTGAAAACCAGGTTCTCCAAAAACCACATAGAATGGCATGTACTTTGCTCTCTACACCACAGGCATTAACTGGTTGTCTCTCCTTACCACTGATTCCTTGTACTCCTAGTGTTTTCACTCATCCCTTTAAGTTATGAGGCAATGCCCCGATATAAAAAAAACCAAACAGTCCTATTAACAGACAAAGTCCAGGGGCTGTATATTTCATAACACATTATATACACAGCTACAGAATGTTACCTGAAGCTGTAACTTACACAAACAGGATCTATACTGTATTTGCTAACCAGATCAGAAATCCTTCAGGTTAGTATTTTGCCATTAAAAAACAAAAATCGGCACTGATACTTATGGCCCTTTTTGTCAGCAGTCCTGGTTCAGTATCAGAGAAGCTAAGAAGCACCGGAAGTGGTACTGAAGTTAATGAAAATAAAACAGGATTTATATGTCAATTCAACATAAAACCAAGAGCCATATATTGAAGTAAGAGAGATACTTGAAATAAAGTAACCAGCAAAACCTCAAAACCCTTTCTGACTGAAAAAGTAAGTTAAGACGACTCCAGTTGTCTGCTCTTGACCCACTTTGAAACACAAGAATATATGGAAAAGAGCAGTCAAAAAGTCACCTGGTAAAACCTGCTATTCTTCTGTGTCATGGCAATATAAGGAAGAAAGAGGCCTAGAAGCCTTCATACTTGCCAGTTTTTGTGTTCTTCCCCAGGTAGCTCCCCAGTCTCCTCTCTGTCCTGCGATACTAATTACTCATCATAATGGGAGTATTTCATTGTCAAGTCACTGATTATTTCCTAAATATGTTAGCATCTCCCCCCAGAAAGTTCAGCTTTTTGTTCCTCAAAACTGAATGCTGCGATTTGGGGGATGGGGGAAGTGACATGTTTAAGAGGAGACAGAATAACAAGGTGCATCCAAGAAAAATACTAGCAGCTAATAACGATAAATTAAAAAGAAATATGGAAGATCTGATTTATGCTTTCTTTGCCAGAAAGCAGGTCAAAAACAACAATAAAAGCCAAACTCGCTCCCCCCGCCAAACCGCCACTTTCTTTCTCATCTCCCTGGATACTTGTTTTTTTTCTGCTTTGCAATGTTCTTACTGTACATACCAAGAAACTACTTTTGCAAACGCACGTCCTACTATCACCACTTACCAGGTTTCAGTTCACAGTGAAGGACAGTTCGAAAAAGTGTGAACGGGATCATTTCCAGATGAAAGATGCACACCAAAAGTACACTTTTCATGCTGTAATCACTACTGCATGAGTCCATGAGACCAAGCTAGTCCAAAGCAAAATCCCCAACCCATACATGGCGTGAACATTATGCCTTCAGTACAAACTGTTCTGTTCTGCAAATTCACTTCTACTGAGATGCACTACTTCCTAAGGTAGACATTGCTTTAGTTGCTTAACACTAAATGAAAAAGAGAGTGAAAACCACTATGTGGTAAAGTTACTAGCAATATAACTAATTCTTGCAAAACCACAGAACTATTTCTTTTCATTTTCAGGTGACTTCTAAGTCACACTGTCTGGCATTTGCAGCATGATCAGTCTCATTTATCTTATGCATAACCAATGTGGATGTGTGAATGACACAAGAGGATGGTGGGAAGAAAACTATATTAACAAGCTCTAAGGCAACTCAAATTTGAGTGACAGACACTTCAAAGTTCTGGTATTTAAAGCTTCAGGGGAGAACCATGGCAAGGATGAAGTCTGCAGTGGACAGAAAGAATATCTTACACACAAGTAACTTTCATCACCTAAGGACTGACTATCTTCCCATGGCTGTACACAGGTCATAGCATCTCAAATTCTGACCTCAGTGCTTATGAGCAGCTTTCTCAGGGATTTACTTAGGACTTTATAACAAAGACAGATATATGGTCAGTTACCTCCTAAGTGCCTCTCTACAGCTAGCCTCAGAATTCAGCTGGGGAGGAGGTGGGAAAAGAGAAGATTCAGAAATTCTCCTCCCACTGCACAATGGCACGGTATCTGGATAAATTTATTTGAAGAGCTTTTAATTAAAAAACCACCCTATTCTTTGAATTTTCAAAAGATCAGTTAGGTATGCATATGGTAAGTCAGTTAAAATTCTCCTGTCTCTCCGTCCTTCATTTATGTTTTTATAGTATATTTTTGAAATGCAGTAGTTCAACTTTCCTAAATATTTTGGCTTAAAGACTGCTTAGAGTCTTTTTGTGAAATGTAGAACTGTGTTTGTGACAACTTGCTCTGATCTTAAGGAAAGCAAGCATCATTAAAAGTGTTTAACAACCATTAGAATGCTAACAGTCTGCTTCCTGACCCAAGAAAAATATCAGGACAAAAGGATATAAAGAAAAAGAATAAAGCTCCCAATACAGGGCAGTAGAGACCTTCAATTCCATTTTCTTCTGATATAGGTTTATTGTAACTAAAGGATGATCTCATCTATACCAAAGAGATCTCATTAGCAGAAAAAGTCAGGACTAAGAGAGGTAAATCCAAAAGTTATCAATAGCTTAGAAGAAGGAACTCCAAACCCCAGGTAAAACCCAGAAAAAGTGCTCAACAAAGTTCATTTTTGCTCAGTCTTTATATTGTCCAATACTTATACAACAACAGTGCACTTAAAGATCTTACATTACTATTTTATCACCTGGAAAAAGATGTTTGTTCTCTTAAAGTTCAATTCACACTGTAATATAACTTTCAATTTTAGAATTATGAATTTTAAGCCTTTACCATGTAAATGTAATAAAAAGGTATGTTTACTTACGCTTCATTAAGGGGAACAAAAATGAAATCTTTATCAAAAATGTCAACATGCCGTGTCCATGTTTTTACTCGCCCGTGTCGTTTTTGTTGTATTCTGCAAGTAGAAACCAACATGTGACTTGTAGGGTGGCTTGTTTTAATTGAAAGACTACTTTGAGATATTTTCACCTTAACAGTTTCTTAAGATTTTTCAAGGCATATTCTATGTTTATTATAGGTCTGCATGCTTCCTAGAATTCTGTTGGTATTGTAATATTGCCTGTAAGGATTTTGCCTCTGCAAAGCATCTGTTCATATAGCCATCACTGTACTTAGCTCTTAGTAAAACTGATTTATCAATAGACTTACGAAAGGTTTGAAGTTTCATGAATATTTCTTCTTTCCCTTTGATTAAGGCGTTTATAAAAGAATGAACTGAACACGTGTATTCTATCAGCATCTTCTTTTTTCAGTTTTTCAAGTACCAAATACCTAATTAATTTAAAAAAAAAAAAAAAAAAAAAAGAAGAAAAAATTAATGGAGGTGTTAACTCAAAGTATTCATCACCAGAATAAAAAGGACTGCCAACAGTGCTACCTCCCCAGCAAATCGTTGCAGCCTCTCACAAAATAGCTATAAGAATATTAGTGGTAACTAACAACAGATACTCATTAATGCAATTTCTGTGTCAATATTTCAAGGTATTAAGTACTCTGCTCAATCAACAAGTTGTTCTGCTGCTGTTGTATTTATTTTTATATCATGACAGAAAAACAAATTTTCAATGAGTTTGTTACGACCTACCTAGGAAAGCCCTGTATTTTGTGACTGAGCCAGTAAATCTCCAAACACTCCCAGAGTGATGCACTAATTTTCTTTTCACCTCTGAAATATTTTAATAGGCTGAAAATTATACACATGCACCTTATGGGTAGCATAAACACAGCAGCATGTAACAATTTAATACATTCCTAACATCTGTAGCGTCAGTGACACCAAAAAATTAATTTATGTATTATGTTAATCAAAACGAATTAAATTCCAGGGAACACAAATACTCTGGAAAAAAACAACTGAACTTAAAAATGCCTTTTTTTTTCCTTGCCATTAAAATTCCTCTTCAGATGCTAAGAAATTTTAAAGAACCTTTTTTCCAAGTGAGAACAACATCACTGTCAAGCAGGACAGAGGAGGAACCAAAATTTCTTGCAAAAATACAAAACAACTTTTAAAATTAGTACTATGCATAGTTGGAGATCAAGTGTTATCAACTGACCTATGAATTTTTTTATGTCAGAACTTTCCAAGTTTCACACTAAAAGATAACTAAAAACTGATTTGAAATAAAACTTACTTTAAATAAAAATCAATAATAACATCATTTAAAAATTCTCCTTCATTTAGGCAATGGAGGTCTTCATTGGTCACAGATATACCACCTTTAGCTGGAGGAGGTGGATAAACTATCAACCTGAAAAGAAAAATACATTCAATAATAAATATGAAATGCCAAAAAAACCCTCAGAAAATTGGTACAGGGCAAAGATAAATATCTTACTTTTCTATAGGACCAATAAATACTGTATGAGGTTCTCCAATTTCTTCATCATCATCAAAATATGGTAACTGTTTATTTCGCTGCTGCATTTTGGACTCAGGAGCAACCTTACAAGAATAAAGTCAATATTAATTTGCATAGTGTGCTCAAATTTGCCAAGAAGGTAATAAAGCTTTGTGAAGTGCAGCTGTTTAACACCCATTGCTTTTGAGAAGGACTTCAAGTTGTTTTTTTACCTTTCCTAGTTCATTTATTACACTTAGGTCTGTACTCCTTTCTTGCAGAGCCACAAAACTTTCAAATTCTTTTAAGAGGTAGTTTAGTTTAAAGAAAGCATTAATTAAATTTAGGTACAACACTGCAACTTAATTTCTGGTTTGAAATATTATAATTTTACCAGGAGATGAATTTGGAAACAATTATGTTGTTTAATTATAGTACAAACTTCTTGTCCCTTAGTAGTTTTTAAATGACAACATTACTTGTGGACGATTGTACAACCTTACAATCAAACTAAACACACTAAGAAGTATTGTGAAAGCACAGACTATTTCCCATAGTTTCATAACCCACCATGGACCAGTCTTAGAATCCTCATATAAAAGCCAGCAGAAGTTGTTGGGATTTTTTTTTTTGTCTAGTGACTAGCACACTATCTTCAGTGTATTTGTAACCCAAATAATATAATGAATTTGTTCTAAACCAAAAACATAATTACATTTTTTATTTTGTTTTCTCTGTGAGATGGACTTCCTTTGGAATTGTCTTCCAAGCACTTAGTAAATGCAACAAGCCTGCCGTTGGCTTCTTCAAAGGAAATTTTCACAAAGAAGTCAGAAATATTATTTCTAATACCAATGTCAGTAATTATTTTTTCAAATATTGAGTTTGCATGAGGATCAAGACCAGTTTCAAAAATCAAAATGATGTACTGTTCTTCTTGACCTATGAAAAAGCAGAGAGAAAATCATTCATATAGAAACAAAATAAGATATGTCACAATTATAAACAGATTTCAAAGGATTGTGGGCCAACACATGTACACACTGCTGACAATACATACAAACAGTAATACAAATGTATGCAGATAGACTGAAGGAGTAACTACCAAACCCTTCTACCTACATTTGCAAAAAAGAGTGCATTCAACTTCTGCCTTAATCTGGAAATGTTAATTATTAGACCTGATACATTTTTAGAAAATACTGAATGCAAAGCTAAAACATATTTTGAATTAACAGCTTCTCTGTTTACTGACGGTAAGACTCTGTAATTAATACTTTCTCTTTTTCTTATTACAGTTCCTATCCTATTGTTTCAGTACATAATTTCCTCTCTATAAAGGGAAACACCATGCCCTCATTTCTCCTATGTCAACAGTAAGAAGTCTAGGGCAGCTCTCTCAAAAATCAATGAAGATACACATTCATCTGTGGAAATTTTTTAGGAAAGGAGAACTGTATTAAGAATGTAGATGGGTTTTTGTGGTCTCAATGTTTATTATAAAAATGGCTTTCATCTACTTAACTCCTTCAACATCTACATGTTATTTTATTTTAAACTATTTCAGCCTGGTTTTCTCCTACTTTCAAACAGATGTGATTGCAAAAGGCAAAGAAAAAAAAAAAAGAGAGAACTAAGATAACGTATACCAAATTAAACAAGAAACAGTACATGAGACCCCATGATTCAGGTAGATTCACAGTCTGTCCTCATCCTAGAAGACTATACTATAAAACATTATTGCTTTTTGAAAATCTTACATATTAAAGCCACTACAGCACATAAGCCCAGAGGTCCCCAGGCTTTAGCTAGAACAGTCTATAAGAATCACTTTTACATGGATATACAGCACTGACACCTACATGTCAGCTCTTTCAGGCAACAGAGATTCTCAGAAACAGTGACAGGTTGAAAAAAAATACTACTTTAACTTGGGGTAGCTAGCAAGTAGGATACAAAACTTAAACCACTGCTTAGAAACTAAACTGAATAGACTACTGAGGGGAAAAAAAAGTACATTTTTGAGACAACTAAAGTGGATACAAACTGTATATCACATATTAGAAGCACAAAGTTCTAACAAAACTACTCAGTGATTCTAGGCACGTGTTGTTGGGTAGGTAAGTACAAAAACCTGTAATGTCAATTTCACAAAAGAAATAGTTATTCTTCTCTGATCAGATTTCTGTTACCATAGAAACAGAAATCTCTTAAGGATCTCCAATCCACTAGCAACCAGTTTCATTTCTAAAAAGTATGCATCTGAACAAGGAAAGGAATTTAAAATGTCACAATAATCAAAATCTTCATCTCCTTACACAGGCAAAGGGATCTCACCACCTAGAAGAGTGAAGCTCTGCGTTCAGGTTCTGTAACATAAACAAAAAACAAACCTCTCCGCCCCTGGTGAACATTCTGCAAACAGAATACAATCAGGCACTCTCTCATACTTAACTCTTGCTAGCCCTAATAAATCTTGTCTTTCTTTTGGTACAGTGGCTTAGCTTCAATAGCTCAGCCTACACCCTTACCAAAAGTTAGAGAATGTGAGTTGGATCAATCAGCTATTGTATAAATAACACCCACTCACATCATCTGAAAAATAAAAAAGCAGTAAGTTGCACTAAGAGGAATTATTTAGGCAGTCAGACAGAGGAATAGGATTCAGGCTGCAAATCCCAGTCTCACATAGCTGGCTAACTCAGAGCTGCAGAGACCTGTTTTTCTGTAGGAGAAGGAGAGTTTCAGACACATGTGTAACCATTTCCTTTTGGTTATTCTTAACTTGGCATGCTAACTGTTGTGAAAAATAATTCTTCAGCAGCATATCTCCCAATTCACTGCACACAGAACTTAGGTGTCTAACTGGAATTTGGGTGTTCCTATTTTGGGAACTAGTCATCTACACACAATTACTTACACAGCTACGGATTCAGGCTTAAAGTAATTTCATTGCTCACAAAGCAAATAGCAATCGTGTTATCACAAAGTACTCACAAGTATCAAGTACAATAAAGCAGCTGGGTGTAAAACTAGCTCAGCGCCACTGCTTCAGAGGGAAAAGCTGGGGGGAGAAAGGCTGAGAGACATGGAAAGGGAAGGATTTCTTACCCAGACAACTCAGGAAGCTTTTTCTTTTTTCACTTGTGAACACCTGTGTTCACCTGGGGTCTAAGGCCTGCTCACAGGATTGTCTCTAGTTCCCTTGCACGCTCTCCAATTACTTTTGTAATTATATACTCCTTACAGCTCATACTTTTTACAGGAGGTGGATGAAGTTGTTATAACAGTACTTCATGTTGGAAGCACACAATTCTGAGATTGTTGAAAGCATTCTTCCTCCATTTGAATGCATCATATATCTATGAAGCTGAGTACAAGTATAAATAACCACATAATTTAACCTAAAGAAAAGCCTGTTTACAGGGAAGAGGACTCTATGCTAATTTAAAAAATAGTGTGTATATTAAGATGCTAGACCCTTGAAGAAAACTATGTTGAAATTAAACAATTTTAAGATACATGAAGATAATCCATGTCTTTTCCAAGCAGAAATTTGTCTACATCACAACATCACTACAAGCCTATGGGAAAAAAACCCAAGCCAACGCGCACAAGTTTCTACTGAAACTAAGGACTGTAAGCAGAACAGCACAGAAAGCAGAATTAAGTATACCAAAAGCTGTCATATAAATGTAAAGGCCCATATACAAAAGCTAAACAAACCAACTTGCTTTCATTCAGTACAAATATTAGTAAAAACAGTTATACTAAACTGACTAAATGTTGTAACTGGACAAACAGAAGACTACAGTTTTGCCAAGATGTTCTGACCTGTACTCCTCATCAACCTGGGAGTGTGATAGTGTCTGGAAAAACACCCCAGCCAATGATGCCAGTTTGAGTCTTTAGTGCACTCAGTCACGATCCAAAACATTAAAACACAATTTAAAGTGAATAGTAGACTAAAATTGTTTTACTTACTGTCTCCTTTACATTCGTACCAGACGTTATCTTTACTCATTTTCAGCTGGTCTCTCAGGCTGCTACAGGTTGATGGTACTGTTTGTAGGAAAACTACTGGTAATTTTCGGACACTGCACCATTCACATTTGGTAAGTTCTGAAGTTTTCAAGTTAATCTCTCGGATATCGCTTTCTGATTCTAGGAGAAAACAATGTCATATTAAATTACAGAAAAAAATGCATAGGTTTCCTTTACAATTTCCCCTTCGATTTTAACAAAAGATCAGTATGTGCTCATTAACTTCCTTAAAAGTTTTTAAAAGTTTGAAATTAACTCATATCCAGGAAGTGATGTCTGTTAATATCTTAAAAGATGAACTGCACTCCACTGTCACCTGTCAGGAAAGTAATCAGAAACAAACTGTTTTCTTCTTACCAACTTTAATCTAGTTTCTATTCCACAGAAAATCCACCCTTTCCAGTGATTTAAATTTGCAACTATTGCTATAACCCATTTTACAACAGGTTTGTAGAACTTTCTTTGTAGATTTATCTTTGACCAAGTTCCTTTATGAAAATTAACTTTAAAATGAAGAGGAGAATGAACACATGCAGAGAAACGATCTGATAACCTGAGAAAAATAAGGTACTGCTCTCAATTTACTAGCAAAGAGAAATGTCAGCAACATGGTAAATTTTTAACACTGTATCTGATGCTGCTGATGCCAATGTTCAGTACTTTACAGGTTTTACTGAATTACAAAAATGGAGGGAAAAAAGGTGTGAAATCACAGTTTTTTGAATTTGTTGAAAAGACCCAAAAGTTCAATGCCAGTAATTATTTCTAGACCAGAAAAATGGTTAATGGTAGTCACTCAAAACTTTTGTTAGTGACAGCTTCCACACATACTTGATGGCAGCCTACACCACAAAAACTATATCCCCTTATGTAGGGGACAAAACATAGACAGAATAGAGGGAGAAATGATGCCAAAATAAAGTCCTTCTAATAAATAAAAATCAATGCAACAACTCTGTCTCCTCCTTTCCCTGTAAAAGGAAGGAGACACTGCAGGGAACTCCTAAAAACACTAAGGCTTTTCTTAAGTTAAATTCTAGTAAATATTTCATGATCAGACAGATGGTGAGTAAAAATCAGTAAAACGGTTACCACCTAAAGAGTTTAATTTGCATCACCCTGAACAAAACTGCAGAAAAAAGAAAAAAAAAGACATCAAATACATACCATTACTTTCTACCTTAGCAGTATTAGTGGTTCTTATTATTAGTGGAGGGAGTGCTTCCCCTCTCCACCCGCACCACCCTTCTCTTGGCATTTAGCAATGTCCAGCAGCCACCCTCTACGTCCTCCCTTCTTGTTGGCAACTGAATTCACACCCCTGTGCATGCCAGAAAGGGAGTCTGCTCCTTGTAAAGACAAGGCAAAGTTACCCAAAGCAAAGTATCCACTGGCCGCAGACTGGAAGTAGTGGCCACCCACCACAGCTTCTGTGGAGCAAAGCAGGTCTCTTTTCCTTCTAAACCTCCAGTAGCCCTGTCCCACTAGCTGGGGAAGAAGCAGCCCAGTTCTGAGTCAGGCTGCAACAACAACGTGCTTCCTTCAAGCCGACTGGGCAGCATTTACTGGCCAGAACAGTAGTTTGCCATCTCATCAGGAAAAGAGTAGCAGAAATATGCTACATGGATCTAACTAGTCCGTCTCCTTGCACTGATTCTCCTTTATCTCCCTGGCAACTTACAAAGGAGAAAATTAAGCTAGTGACTAAATGAAGATTTATAGATGACTCCTAGAGTCTTCTCTCCTTTTTGTTTAAAGCAAACAAAATAGCTTTCCAAGGGTAGGCTGTAATACCTAAGGCTCTATAGCAATACCTCTGTTTTCTCCTTCCTAAATGAAAACACTTTCCTTAATTCATTTTACCTAACTTCCCACTTTCAGAGGCAGACAGTAGTAACAACAATCCCAACTTAAAACCGGATTCAACTGATTTAACTGGGGCATACAGGTCCTTCTAATGGTGTCTAGATAGGAGGTCCTTGCCAAAATATGAGCTAGCTGGTCTTTGAAGAAAACTCTGAATCCTTGTAACTGTGCTTGCACTGAGATGCAGCATACTGAATTTCATATGCGAGGAAGACTGTCTACTCTTCAGATGAATTTTAATTATATTCATCCATTTGTGTTAAGACAGGCATAATACATTTCACCATAAATGCCTTAACCTGTGAACAATATTTCCTCTAACACTGACATAAGACAGACAATAGGACTTATGCATTAAAGGCAATGTGAATAGTTTTTTTACACATTAGAAACAGAAAGCTGTTTCCTTGAAACACCAGTTGGGAGTTGCAGAAAACTGACAAGGGGTATGGAGAGAATTTTGAGAACTTGACATATATTTAAACATGCAAAAACAAGCTCAAAGCAGGAGACTATTGCTGTTTGTAGAGCTGTCCAAAGCATCTGCCTTTCCCTGAAAAAACATGACCGTTGTAATCAATCTAAAGAAAAAAAATATTAGGTGTCATTTTTATTTCAAGAACCTTACTTGTATGAAAACAAATCATGCTATGATTATGAAGTTAATAGAAATGGAGCTAGCTGGGAATACGCCCATCTTCCTCCAGATGCAAATCTCAAAAAAATGAAATGGAAAAGTGCTAAATGTTTCAATAAACACAGCATTTAATGAGACACCATTTTTATGCTATTGAGGGATCAAGTCCCATGGAAATAATTTCACTGTGCAGCTGTTTTGACTAAAAACCGATAGACATTTTCTACAAATTTTACTAAGCTTTTTAGTTTGGTTTTTTTTTAAATACATTTAAAGCATGAAAACTGGTAGTTTCTATGCATCTACATTTTAGATGCAGCAGAAAATTAAATACTTGACTGAGCAAAGGCTACACTCATCTTTACAGGTTGTGAGACACCTTTTTGCATATAATAGTGACAAAATACACTAGTCCTCTTTTACAAATAACAAAAGGCAAAATTCGATAGGACTGCATCTTCATGGAAACTTAAGATTTAACAAAAGGAGGCAAAACTTCTTTTCATGCCCAAAGCAAAACCCTACAAAGAAAACAAAGGAAATACAGCAATAGTCGTAAGCTCACCATGTCGTAAACTATGTCACTCTATTTCTTTCAGTAACATGAAATATACAACCTATAGGCTAAAGAAGAAAAAATTTTAAAGGGAGATATAGACAGGAAAGGCCTAAGATACCTGTGTGGTTTTTACTCTCTACTTATGCATTTGAAATAAAAAAAACCTAATAAAATGTTAAAGAGGTAACATGTTTTACAGGAGGTTACTCCTGCCTTTTGTTATTGTTAATCATTTTCAAGACAACCTTTGCCAATCATCACCAGAATATTTACAGCTCTTCAACTAGGATGAGGGGGAAGAACTAATGACCCAGTTGCATGCACACCACAAATTGCTAATTCCTGCTGTCTGTGAATTTTCTTTTTGTCAGTAAAAGGCGGAGATAATGCAAATCCTTTTGGCTTTTGTTCACCAGGCAGTTCAGGTCAAATTTATACTCTCAATTTTTCTTTTTTCCTCTTACTGACTACAGGCACCCAGTATAACTTATTACATATGTAACAAAACCAGAATCGACATTTCATTATGATTCACTTGTTAATTCCTTTGACAAAGTTACTTCATTCAAAATATATATATAATTAATATAAAATGAAAGATGTCCTCACCTTCTTGACTTTCTAGGCGTATTTTGATATAATCCAGGCAAAACTGTGGAAGACAACACAACAATAAGATTTCACATCTTCTCCAAACCAAAACTGACTTAATGCCTTTTAACTGTTAGTAAACGTATTTCAATTGACCAAGTACTTAAGTAATTAAAATAAAAATGTAAAATGTAATTTTTTTAAAAAACCAAAGTGTACATTTTAGCACAACTCAAAGAAACAAGTATATTCTTTACTCTTTACTCAGTCATATTGACTGTTGAAACTTAAGATCTCTTATGCACTCCATTTTCAAAAAAGTTCAAAATACTCTGAAAAATACCACAAATTATAGGAAGGAAAAAAAAACCCTTCAAAAGAGAATGTAATCTATCAGTATTTAAGCAAATTAAATAACAGAGTTTTGCAGAAGGTAGAAAGAACAAGTAACACCTCTCTGCTATTTGTGTGGTTACCCCAGCAAGAAGCATGCATTTCATCTGGCTTACTGCACACAACTAACATTCAATGTCTCCTTGAAAGTCTCCATGTAACTTAGAAGGTTAACAAAAAAAAATATTGTTCTACAGAAGCAAAATTGTTCACCTGCAGACATGTTTCTTCCTCCCACCTATCAATATCCATTTTCTGGTAATTGTTGCCTTCAATTTTCTTAACAAAAGCACGCTAATCCATAAGCCCCCCCAACCAAGTAAAGAGGGTTTTCAAGGGTTTTCCAGGCATGATGTTTCTGTTAAACACCAGAACTAGATTGTACGTGATAATACATAATAGTACTTTGGGATTCTTTGGGAATCACAGCCTCTGAAATTAGAGACAAACTTACTGTTTCACAGACAAAGGCAAAATATTACGTTGTTCAAGTATGAAAAGAACAACGTCCGTCAAAAACTGAAAGGAGATTTGTCAAATAAGTTTACTTACAATCACAGGTTCCACTACCATTCTTCGTAGTGTTCCTATTCGTATACTTCGACAGTTCAGAATGACACTTTCACAGGAATTTTGATAATTTAGAGGTACAGCCTCAGTTACAATCTCTTGAGAAATAACTTTACGACGTTTTATTGGAGTGTTAGACACAATGTTCCCAAACTGAAAAGTAATTTTCAAGGTTTCAGAATGTCTCACACAAATGTTTACTGCTAAAACAAGCTTGTTAAAAACTAGTGACTAAATTGTCAGCTACTTTTCTGTTGGTCAACAGGAATAGTTACTATAGTATCCACCTCAACCATATACAGAAGGTAGAAATCTCCTAAAGGACTTTTTGGAACACCTGAAGGTGTTAATATTGCTAGATTCAAGAAAAAAACTGTAAGCTGACACTTGTAGACATTTTGTTAACATTTCCAAATCACAAATAACGCTTCCAAAATTGCCAAAACCAATTTAGTTTTTGTCATTTTGAAACACCATGCAGCCCAGCAAAAGAAGGTTATTTTAATATATTTTATTTGTTTATTTATATAAAACCACTAATGCTATAAAAGTACCACAATGTTGGTGGGTTTATTTTTTCTTTCAGTTTTCATTAGTCCCAGCTTTTGGTGACTGAAAACACTGAGTAATTACTGAAGTACAGTGCATCACAACATCAGCAGGAGTAGAATCTTCAAAAAATATAAATAAATAAGCCAAATCAAAATTTCTTGAAGCAACTCTACAGAACTATTAAGATGTTTTTAGGGTACATTCCAGGGTCAGAAGACTAAATACTGAAAGAAGGCTATGTGGAGTTTGGCTTCTGTTCAAGAAAGTCTCTAGATGCTGACTGAGGCTGTGATCTCAATGAAGTCTCCTGTTTACCAACAGAACAATCTTATACAAACCTTACGGAAATGAAAGCAAGCTGGCTGATATCCTTCAGTTTAATACATTTATTTCTTGTATTGCTTATATTGCTCTACTTTGTTGAAGGATTTTCTGTACACTAGTCTTTTCTTTGGTATTTATATTGTTTCATAAAGTCATCCATTAATAAACATTCTTTTGGGTAACAAAATACAATTAAACTCCCACAGAAAAAACATTTCAAGGGATTCAATATTTCTATTAAGACTAAATCCCAACAATTATTTTGAAGTCCCTAATCACTAGCCTATCTTGGCCATAATTCAAAATATACTTTTGGATGCTTCATTTAAATATAGTGGAGAAGGCAGAGATTCTAAATCCCTGTAATTAAAATATTTTTCCTAGGAGTCTTGTTGAAGACAGCTTTTCATTTTTGTCTGCTGGACTAGCTAAATATTATTAAAAGCTCAAAACTCAAATCACAGACAAACAGTAAAACAGTAAACATTAAAGTGGTGCTATATCAAGTAGCCTCTTCAGTAAAGAATTGATGAATATTTTGAGAGAAAAACAAATGAACAAAGCTTCTTAAAGCTTCTTCTATCATATCTGACAGAAAACTGTGATACCTGCAATTCTTGGTAGTTTACTTGAATCAATGCAAAGTTTGTGTTAAATTTCACCAAAAAAAATTTCTGTTTCCCTTGTTTTCAAAAGCAAGCTCTTTCCTACTTTTGTCCAAAACATGCAGTTAATTTCCAATGTTACAACTGGTTCTTAAAGACTAGTGAACAGGAACATGTGGATATACAAAGGAAAACATTCAGGAGAGTTTCAGAAGTCTTAAGACACCAGTGCCTTCACAATGCAACACTTTCAATTAATCCAGCACATAACGCCAGAATAACTGAAATTCAAAACTATTTATCATCATTTTAGCCCCACAGCTTTATTGTAGGCTACAGGTTCACAGCTTTATATTGATAGTGGTGACTAATTATACACCACATTATAAGCATCCATAATTTCATCAATTACAGCACTAGAATGTTGGCTTCTGAATCTCAACATAGCATGAAGGTTTTGGCATCATTACTTTAGCTTTCTAATTCAGAAAACACGAACGATTTGAGACTGCAGGTGGAAATCTGATCAGATACTCTCATTGAACCAAACTCACAATAGTGAAACTGGACAAGTGACCCAAGAATAGTTTTAATCAGCACTATTAATTCAACACCAGTTGCCACAGGGAATTTATTCTTCTTAATGGCTCACTGTTGAGGTGGTTAAGTTTTTAACATACCGTGAAAGCTGTCCCCTTTGACAGCACTTAAGGAGTCTGCTCATGGTGCATTTTTTGTCTTTGTTTATCCAATTCTTGCAGTGGTACTCAACTAAAAGACAAAAGCCCCACCATGAAAATCCTTAAAATAAGTGCTATTAATTGGGACAGTTGTCAAAGTATTTTAATTTTAATGGGCCACCGTTGCTCCCAGTGTCTCTTTTCATGTTTAACTTCGTATGTCCAAAATCTTACCAGGCAACAGCTGGTTAGACATTCTTCTGCAAACTAAGTAGGCCCCTGAGTTTCACAGAGATACCCTGCCCAGTCTCAAAGAGTATACATTCAACGCAGAAGCATCTATGTTAAACGCATAATTCAAATCATTATGAACGCTTGTAAAAATATAATGAACGCATTTTCTTATGCTTCCAGTGTTATGTAAGCAGAGATACTACTTGATCAGCTGCCAAATAAGAAAAGCATTCAAATATAGTCAACTTCTGACAATGCAAACCAAGCCTTTACATTTTCCATTTATGATTTGATTTTTGTTTTCTTTAAACAAAGCATTAAATAGTACCTGATCTTTCATTCTTGCTTTTCTTGGTAGTGTGACTGCAATTTCTGTATCTGTTGTTATACTACCTATTCTCTGTTCTATTCCACAACTGTTTTCCTTTAATGCTGCTTCCACCTTTCCTGTAGAAGGAGCTGGGGAGGAGCGGGCTGAATCTGCAGGACGAGGTGAAATGCTTTCCATTCTCCTAGTGCTGCCACTATCCTCCTCATCATCATCATCACTAGACAAAACAACTAAACAGAAAATATTAAATTCTCAACCACTACATTTTTCTGTAACAGAAATTTCTTTTCAAGCAATAGCTTTAAAGTAATTTATGTAATTGTCCTGCAGTGCCAAAAGAAGTCCACATTTATCATTACATTATGCTTTTATGAATGTTTATTTGGAATCTGCTCGCAGGCGCTCTCTCCCTCATTTTTTATTTCTCACAACTAATTACACAAGAAATGGGTATTGTTAACCTGCCTCTAGACACAGAAGTGAAGCTATACAGTTCTTGGTTCAATCAAGAATTGACAGGGAATTATACAACTTAAGAAAAACCGACAAAAGAAATTATAACTGAAATTGTTCAAATCAGTAAGACAGCATGGTCTAGTAAACTAAGCATGGAACTAGAAACATAATTTCCCAAATTCCAGTTCCTTCCTCCTTATAAATTGAGTTTATGCAGAGAAAGCACAAAAATTAACATTTTACAAATTATGAAATTTAAATAAACGCATAGCTCTAAAGAAAAGAGGGAAAAAATATAGAAGTCAAAGACTGTCTTTCCCTTGGAGAGGATGAATGATAGAATACTGCTAAGAATGCTATTTTTAAAATTATAAAGTGTAATTCTTTAACAAAAAAATTAAAAATTTCATTAAATAATTTTTCTTTTCCCCAGTGTTCATCCTTCTCAGAGTACCTCAGTATATGAAAAGGAAATTACAAAAAGGTCTGTCCCTCTTCCCCAAGAGCACATCCACAAAAAAATTCCATGCAAAATCAGTAATGTAAACCTGCAAGGACAGTTCCTTCATTATACAATACTTTGGGTTCTAGTTTATGGCTATATCCACAAAAAGGTACTTACTTGGATCATTTAGTTCAGATGGTCTTGTACTCCTCTGCCTTAAGGTTCCTGTAATTTTAGGATTTTTCGTCCCAGTTATAAGACTAACTTTTCCATTCTGTCGTAACATAGAATGTCCTACAACTTCATTACTCAGTAGAATATCCGTCGGACCTTTCCCAACAGCAGAACTATAAAACTTCTTTGTGTTGAACCCTGTACCTGAAGATTTTTGCCCTGTTGAATTCTGATGTATTGAAGAACGTGATAAAGGTCCCACAGATTCACTTAATGTCACAGTTTGTCTGGAGACTCTTTGCAAATCCTTTAGAGAAGCACTTTCACAATGTCGGCATTTGGTCTGATTTTCATTTGCCCGTCCACAATTTGGGCAATCAGTAGAATAATCAATTTGTTCCAAAAGCTAGAGGGGAAACACACAAACACAAAATCAGTAACTGTGTAAGTACAAAGATACCATTTCCAAATCTTGCATTTAATTTCTCTTCAGAATGAAGACTAACTATATTAGCAATTACAGTTAAGTAGAGAAAGCAAACATAAAAATACAGTTTGATTTTTTTCATTTAAGAAAATGAAAAATGTTCTAACAGGACCAAATGTCATTTGTGGCAATTTTAAGAAAGTGATTAATGCTGGACAATTCAGATTTTCGTCCTTGCCTTTTTTCCTTCCATATGTAAAAGGTTGCACACTGTTCAGATATATATATCCATCAGCAAGAAGGTCCAGTTATATCATTTCTGTAAAAATATTTTCATTGGATGAAAATAAAGTAACCTAAGGTTCCACAGAGCGATGCTAAAGAGGACTAGAAGCAACCTCCTAGGTCATGAAGTTCATTTGTCCTCCCAAGATACCTTCTAACAGCCTGGCAAAGCATGCAGAATAATCACTTCTGGGGGCGGGGCGGGGGGGACACGGACGACCATGACAGAATAAAATAAAAGGAAAAGGAAATACATTGCTCTAGAGTGCAGTATCTCAGAAAAGAAAACAGGACTTGAGGCAAAGGAGTTCCCCAAACTTTCAAGAGGAAAACAGGGGCTACAAGGGAAATGTATCCTATCACTGCAAAGATAGAGATGTGTTTTCTTTCTCTCACATGCATTAGGTCCCGCTTAATTACTTTATCACAAGTGCAGAACTTCGACTTCTAAGTCTAAGGGATTCAATACTAACACATAAGCTACTGAATGTGTACCGAGTTGAACACAGGACACCTCTAGAATTGAAATTTAACGTATGTTATTGTCTCCTGGAGCACTGACATAATGACATAACCACTGTACTGTGAACTACTGAGATAATAAATACCTAAATCCCACCAAAACCTTTTTGGACCTATTTTCAAAGCATAGCTATCACAATTTGCACCCCCCACCCCCAGCCACGAACACCTTTCCAATAAAGAGGACTTCCTTGGGTGTGGGTTCTTCAATCATTTTTAAAAACAAATGTAAAGACAAAAGTCACACAAGGAGAACATTACAAAATTTCTGCAATTTAACAAAGCTACACAGACCATAGCAAAACAGATGCAAAAAAAAATTATATAAAATATATCAGACCTTTAAAACCTGAGTCGTGGGGTAAGATAGCAAGTGACATGAAAACCAGTGTTGTGCCTCAGTGCTCAGTTACAGGATGTAGTTTTTGCAAAGATACTAATTACGTTGAAGAATTTCAATCAGACATTAAATATTCAACAGAAGCCACCAGTCATACCTGAAGGTTCTTAAGTATAGAATAACTGCACCCCTCTACTTCAACTACACACCAAAAATTTAAAACCAACTTCCTTTCCCTGGTTTGAGAGCATGCACCTTGATGGTAGGGGTAGCAGTGTTTAATTAAGAGTGGCATACTCTTTTGTAGACTGTATTTTAAGATAAATGACTACTTAAGTAGATGAGTTCTACCTAAATGTGTCTGCCTTGTGACTTGTATAATACAGCATTTTTTTAAACTTTGAAATCTGCAAAATACAAATACTATATGACCTATCTCTGAAAGTTTCAGAATCCAAAACTTTTGTTATTTTTCAGCTTTTTTTTTCTTGTAAGCACATACGAAGCAGAAAATCCTCCTTTCTTTAAAAATTATGTACATTTTTAACAATTAGAACGTGCAACCTGTTACAGTCTAGTAAGATGAAAACCATTTGTACTCTGCCTGACCAGCAGCTGGTTATGTCTGTAATTCCTCTGGCACAAAACCACAACCAACATTTTTGAATTGTTCAGAGGTTCCATAAACATCCCATTGATCATCTCTACGCTTTGGCAACTCACAGCTCATGAAAATGCATATGGTTCATAAGAAATGCATAAATCATTGTGTTAAATCCCTTTACTGTAATAAAGGATAAAACTCTTAACCCATTTAAGAGAAAAAGAAAAAAAAAGAAAATGGAACCAAGAGTTATGCTAGTGAATTGTTGCAAGTTGCAACAAGATCTGCTCTATATCCAGAAAGTGTATCCACAAACTATACAGTCTTACAGGATCATAACTATCCTATGGGATTGGAGTAAAGGTTCATCCAGCCCTGTGCTGTACTTTCAGCAGTGGCCAGTGGTAGAGGGTTGGGAGCACAGGGAGTAGCATAAGGACATATTCTCCTTACTTGATGTAATTACCAATTTACACATGTCCTGAATCAGCAGTTGAATTTAAATCAACCTGTTTAATGCTGATGTAGCCTTACAAATTTTATCAATCCCTTTCTGAAATCTCATAATACAAGGTGTGAAAAATATGGGGGGGGGGGCGCGGTGTCCTTTTTTAAGCTTACTGCCGGGTGGTTTTACCACAGGCACTCAGCTCTTCCTTGAGTCTGAGAAAAGTAACTGGTTTCCATTCATGACTGTTGGTGTTCTCAACTTTACAGATTTCTAAGATATGCATGGGAAAAAGTACCAGATGTAATTATTAAATACTGTTTACAAGTGCAACCTGTCTGATGGCTTTGGAAATTAAATCATGCCCCTGGAACAACATAATCGAGTCTGCCGCTTTTTTTATCAAGGAGACAGAAAACAGCTTGTTTTAGCAATGTGGTCAAGGACACCAAGCTGCTGAAGCTTCTACATGGAGCTCCAGCCCTCACTTTCCACCTGTATACAATGCAGGAAGTAGTTCTGGAAGTCAGTGCCATGGCTGAAAGCACACCTCGCTTCTACATGTACACAGAGTCTTCTAGTTAGAGCTCAGAGTTACTGCCAATGGACTACACAGATCACAATCCAGCCACAAATAATGAGGCTGCCCTCCTTCCTCTCATGCTAATTGATGTAATTTGTAAGGAAGAAACTATGTATTAAAAGAGGACATTTCCTAGCTCTTCAGACTGAAAAGTGTTCTATCAAGGCAGTGACAAGATTCCATTTATTTTTGAATTGTTTTCTTCAATGACCATTCCAATCTAAAAAACTCTTTTTGTGCTTTTGTCCCTTACCTGACAGGACGTAAGGTAGGCTGCAATTAATATTTTACTTCTTTAAACAAACATAAACAAAGTTATCAATGTAATGATTAAAACAAAACACACAGAACAGTAATGTTTTTTCTTTGTTTTTAACTTCTTTTTTTACTTCATTACTTAGCTTGTATAGATCATATCTATATAGATACCATATGTAGATCAAAATCTCAGCTATTAAACTTTCCAAGTAACATCATATTAATTAACAAAATGAGAAATGGAAATGGTTAAGCGTAGTACCAAGTGTTCACCCTAACAAAGAAATACAGTCTGACTTACTTTCTAATACACAGGAGCAAACACAAGCTGATTATATATAATAATCACAGATCTACTTTTTTTTTTTTTCTTTTTTTTACCAAGATCTCCTTACAGGAAGTTTTGCTTTGATAGTCATACAGTGTGACCTGTATGCGGGCATTACGAATCTTCCACAGTAACCTGGGAAGATGATAAGAAATACAGAGAGCCTTACAGGAATTTCCAAAGTATCTTACAGCTGATATTCAGAAAAGTTCCAGACAAAGCATCCTGGTTGGCTGCCTCTAGACCAGAGAAGGCTATCTGGATACCTGTGCTAGTTTCACTGAGAAAGAGGGCAACTTGGTAAGAAGTACTTGAATTGTTGCAGCACTTCTGTCTTTATTGTTTTGAGTACAGAAAATCATGACATTAAAAAAAAAATTCTGTCAAAGAGTAAAATATTGTTCCTCTATCTCATAGACAGCAAACCAAAATTATCAGGTTTGGGTTTACTGATCAGCCAATCAATTTAAACACAGGTTCTTTGTTTTCCAGTGCAGCATCTGTTTGTTCAAATCGGATAATAAATATTTCTTAGCTAGTATCAATATTAACACTTAAATATCTCTATCATTACAACATTATTTTTTAATTCAATTATGTAAATCTTTCTCCCAACTCTAAGGATTTTTAGAACATTAACTTATTTTACAACTGAGTGCCTGTTTTTAAAACATGCATCAACTTTTAAAGTTAAAAAGAAGTTGACATGTTTTTAAAATCTAACCCACCTTTAACTGAGTTAAGCATTTTTTTGTAGCAGAAGATAGGGTCAAGTCAGATTGGTATGAATTGCAGTGACGTTTCTGTTGCACCTTTCTCTTAATTTCACATTCTGATTCTGATTCTGACTCTTCTGTATTTTCCATTATACTGTCTAGGAGGGAGAAAATGCAAAAATGTTAACAAGAAAGGTCTACTCATACGCTATTAAAATTATGATCAACTTATTTCTTCACATACACTAACCTGAACTAAACATAAACACCTTTTTAAACATCCATCAAACTACAGCACTTCAAGTGTCTCATGATTTGTTGGATGAATAAGAAAAAATTCCTCAAAGTAACTTTGAAAATGCTTTTTTGTTAATACTATTTCAGTGTCTCTCAGTGACAATTTGTAGCTTAATATCTTTGGAGGACACTTTGGACTTGAAAATCTATACTAACTTCACTACTAACTAGAATGGAGTGTCTGCTACCAAAAGGAGGAGGGGATCTGCTCGATTATGCTAATGGTAATTTTCCTTAAAGGACTGCTGGGGAATGCATTTAGAATAATTGGAAATGTTCTGTGTAATTAGGATTTATTCCTTCAACACAAGACTCAGCAGTACAGTGAACTATACTGCCATATCCTGTTTTATATTGGGGCATTCATTTAAATACTGGAAGAGTATAGGAACAAAGAAACCCATAAATTAACAATGTATGGAGTGAGATTTAGAAGTGCAGTATGTTGTAGAAGAGTACCTTAATTCAGTTTATTGTAGAAGTGCTATTTATACTCCCTAGTTTAATGGCAGTCTCCATATTGGAACTTTTTTAAGTCTGTATTTTTTTAAAACAGATATGAATACTTTTTCGATATACATACCGATAACCTCATAAACATCCTACTATTAGAAGACATCTCAAAACTAAACAATGACTCATTTTCAAAAAAGAAACAGTAATAGGTGGGTTTTTTCCAAGTTAACTTACTTTTGTGTAGAACTGATGAAATTCTACTTAACATTAACCTAAAAAGGCCAAGCAGAATAACTGGCCAGTGTAGATGGCTAAGCAGCTGAACAGCAGGTTTACAGACTGTATCTGTATCCGGACTGACAAAGCTCAACCAAACACAGTGATTTTTCTTTTCCAATTTCACAATTTCCACACCTCAAAGCAAACTATATTTTCTCTATTGCATCTCCATCAATGGCCCCTAACCAATGATATAAGAGCATGTTTCGGTTGAGGTAACAGAGCAGTGCTGATGCTGGCTCTTCTATTCACTACCTCAGTGCATGAATATACTTCATACCAAGTGTTATTTATTTAGCATGTTACACTTCGCACATACTAACAGTGCTACAGAAGTTCTTCATCAATAATTCAAGAACAAGCTGGGGGCTTGGGCTCAGACTAGACCATCTCCAGAGATCTGTTCCATCTCCAACAATTCTGAGTCTACATTTTCCTGATTTCAGTTGTTTTTGAAATAACTGAAGCCTAACTTAAAATTAATTATAACATGACTGAACAGGTTGCAGAAATCTGTCAAAAAGGGCAAAATCCTCCCTTCATGCACAAACTTGTATAAATCTAGAATAACAAGATATAAGGATATAAATACATACACTAAAGGTTACACAAAGTTTGGTAACATACCCACCCAAAGCAGGTATTCAAAATATTATTCTGATTAAAAGACATGAGAACTCTAAACATAACTTACCAACTCCTTGAGACCGTGGTAATCTAATATGGTCTGCTTCTACTTTTTGAAGCTGAGGGGGGTATTCTTTTCTGGAAAATGAATTAGATATATGGTTGTTCTTTTGACAGACACCAATATAATTCAGCCACATTATATATGAAAAAAATAAACCTGAAATGTATCTGAAAGCTATGACTAAATAACTTCTCCTATTACATGCTATTGGTACACTTAAAAAAATATTACCAGAACACCAGGAACAGCTACAGTAAAGGTCTTAGAAGTGTTTCTGATCTAAATCCCCTCTGACAGTAATCAATAGTTCAGGAGTCTCTCACTTTCAGACCCAACTCTTCAAGAACTGAATGCTGCATCTCCTCCTCCTCATTCATGAAGTGCAAGATAGATACTTTTAAAATCCAAAAATAGAAACAACTATTATTTTTAATTTTGAAGTAGATTCCACAAGTTCCACAACTTAAAAAACAGGAAGAGAAGATGCAAAACAGAGGAAAGAGATATGACATCAAAAATTGTTGTGGCCAAAAAATAAAAAGAACAACAAAGGAGAAGACATAGTTCCTATATATTTGTTTAAAAATATAATAATATAGACAAATTAGTGGATAATAAAACTTCTGTTGCTGTAACTTGCATAATATACATAACTCATATTTTTTTGTGCAAATTAATGCAATATAAAGCATTATAGTAAGATTTTGAGTCTCCTGAAAGATATTTTCAGTTTACACACAAGTATGTCAAATCGTGCTACTACCAAATTAAGATTCCTGAAGCTCACTGCATCTCAAGTTACTGGTTTTGGCAGTTCTCTTTCTCAGCTGTCTTACCCTACTCTGCAGCTGTAGATTATGGTTCCTGTTATAACAGAAGATGGCATGCACCTGAAACACAGGAGGCTTTGCCAGCAACTTCAGTAGAAACTGCTTTTTTTGGCAAGTTAAGCCAGTGCACTGGGGTGCAAATGGGTCACAGGCATCCCATACTGCTACCTCTGATTACAAGGACATTAATCAACAGCAAGAAGGCAAAGAAAACAGCTGTAGGCAATAGCATCTCAAACTAACAGCTAAATTTTGAGGACCCACCTGACAAAAATTCAGCTACAGCTGAAGCAGACTTCAGCAGTAGGCATATGTTTTTGTTTCTTTCAGCACAGCATTTCCTAACACATTAAATTATAAAACCTTTAAATTTTCTGCATTTCTAGGTAATATTTCTCAGGGTTTTCCCATATTTTATTATTAACTAGCATACTTGGAACAAGATTAATCTACAATGCCCTTTGGGATACTTCTTACCTAAACACAAACACGTTTTATTGTGTTGAGGGGTTGCAGCATGAAGGAAAACTCGGGCAGAAAGAAGGATTGAGAAACAAGTAGAAACAAGCATGGCTGGATTGCAACACAGAATGTAGAGACATCACAGTACTTTACCATGAGTGCCCACAAGCACATCACAGATGACAGATTAAGTAGTTTATTTGCTACTGATTGTCAAACATCTTTCTGAAACAATCCTGCTCCCCCAATAAGTTTTTTTTAATGCCTGCGCACACAAAAACTGAACCAAAATCAGAAACTCAACATGAATATTTGTCCATAAATTAAGCGTTATGATTATTTTGAGCATTTTCTTCAAAAATTCAAATCACAAGGGATTACTTACAAGGCAGAATTGGTGGAAATATAAGGCAGAGCTCAAACTAATCATTATATAACGAAAAGCTGTTACTATCAAAACCAATGATAATGACATTCTACAGGCTAGAAAAAACCCCTGTTACGTCATTACAGAAGATCTGGAAAATATAAACTTTGCTGTAAGGATGCACGAGCTGTTGTCTGACAGGTTATAATTATCTTCCAGAAGTATTTCATCACAATATAAGTCTTGTTTTGAACATAACCATTGTTAAAAAAATTATTTCCTGTAAAATGTTTTAAATATAAAACATTTAATTGATATTTAAGAGAGACAATATTGAAATGATTTGACATTTAACTGAAAGCAATTAAAACAATATGGTAGATTTATAATTCTATAATTTCTTTTAAAAATTAGTTTGACAATTCAAGTTCTCCGGACATTTAAAAGTTATGATTTTTCTTCTAAAAATCTTAGAGGTTTGTATTACATTTTTAACATGCAACCTATATTTATCTTTTTAAGATGATAAATTCATCACTTACCATATATTGCTAAATAATTTTTTTACAATAAATCAGAATACAGTAGCCTTAGTTACCCTTGTCTGAATTTTGTGTTATCAGCATAGACTCATATTGATACTTTTTAAACAGCCAAACACTTGCAAGAATACACAAAGGCTGGCATATAACGACTATCTTTCTTCTCCCACAATATAAGACATTTACTCGTATGCTCACAATGAACCAGTAACACCCAAACCTAAGCTACGAAAACCAGCTCCAAGTCAACTGAGGCTTCCCAACACAGTTTAACTTGGTTAGCAATTCAAGGTCAGGTTGGAAGTTGCTTTGAGTTAGAAACAAAAGCAAAGATAATTTCAAACACTACCTAATTGTAGATTACATGTGAAAAAAAATGCTTTCTTGGAGACAGTAACAGCCCTCCCACAAGAGGGCAGCAACCTGAAGCACCTCCTACTAGTTTCCTTTCCTGAAAAACCCACACACAAACAAAAAGGGAGAGCCCCCCCCCCCCAAGTTTTTACAGATAACAAAATCAAGGCTCCCCCCTCAGCACAACGTTTGTTGCCATTTGAACAGCTGCAGAACCATTGATATCTTCTCCAGAAAAGTACTTAGTACACTGAGCAGTTTACTTGCACGTGAGTGCAAAAACAGAACGGAAACTATAGTTTCTTTTAAATCGAACATGACACCTATCTTTAAAACGACTATTAGGAAAAGAAGAAAATTATTATAAGAGATTAGAAAAACATACAGCACTCCAAAACAATGCCTTCTTGCTGTTAAATCCTAACTTAAACTAAGTCTCCCATTTCAAAAGGAATAAATGAGGCATCAAACAGCTAAACAGATCAAGATGCAAGACTATCTACATACTGTGTCTAACAGAAAAAATAAGAAATATTGATTGCTGTTCCTACCATCCTAGCAAATACTAAAAATACACAATTTTTTTCTTTTTTGCCTGTTAGGTTTCGTAAAAATATTTATGAGATTTAGATTTTGCTTGAAGAACAAGGCTCCATGCTCAGAGATTAAATCATTTTAGTCTTCTCATTTATCTCATCCATGATAAGCAGTTTTGATTTTAATACCTTTAAGTACAAGGGAGGTAGACCAGTATTTGATAAAAGCAACTTCAAGAAGTAGTAAAGCATCAAACAGCAAAACATTAATAACAATACCAAGAAAGATCAGGCTCTTCCTGCAACAGACATGACAAAAATACTGAGGTAGTCCGGACTGTGGAGAGTCCTGAACTTTTGACACATCTTAACAGCTAAACGGTATAGCATTCTTGACTAAACATGTTTTGCCCAGACAGAATGGTGTGACTGAGTATTTTCAGCACACATTCAAGATTACTGCCATATTCCTTTGCTGATAGAATTGGACCTTAGTATCTTCACCTTGGGCTGGTAGACAGACCTCTGTGACACCCTCCAGCCCAAGAGAAATTTTCATATTAGAATTTCTTCTGAAGAAAAAAAAAAGCGGGCGTGTGAGAGGGCAGGGAGAGCGGGGACAGGGATGACAACTGTCTATGCCAGAAAGCAATAAACTTAAAGAAACACCTGGATCTGGGAATTTAGGATACAGTGCTGTCTTAGATCAGAGTCTTCCAAACTACCCATGATCTGGTATGAGCCACATAAAAAATACCATGTATGTGCAATGCTGCACCAACTCCTAACTTTGCTGAGGTGTAGGCTCACATAAGAGCTGTGTTTAATACGCAGCCTGGCTCTTTGAGAGGCTGCCTTGTGCAGCCCTTCCTCACTCTGCCTTTGCATACTACTATTTGGAGGTATACTACCGCAGGCAGCCTGTTGGTTTCTACATCATTACACAGTAACGGAATAAAGCATGATAAGATAGGAAGCACCAAGCTGCTGAGGTGAGATTTACCTTCGGTGTGTCTTACAGAAAAAGCAGAGTACGAAAGTCAAAGGCTGGAAGAGAGAAACAGCAGCACAGGGAGTTGGGTTTTTAGTACGCAGGTCAGTAGCCCCATTTGGCCCAGAAAGTCTGGAGTTGCAGCTGCACTTATCATGATGGTAATGATTAAAACTAATTTTAGCAGCTCCTGCCTAAATCATCTTCCCCTGCTGGGACAGCAACAAAAAGCAGGGAAGGAAAACAGAACATATCCAGTACTACTGGATTAAGAAGCAGCAGGTGTCCCCAAGGGAAAATTAAGATCACCAGCATGCAGCTCAACCCTAGCCTTCTATGACATTCAGCACCAAATTAAAAACACTAATAGCTGACTGGTTAACTGATAACAGAAATGCAGCACAAAGGAGAACAGGAAAAAAATACATGAACTCAAAGCCCAGACAGTGAGAGGATGACCAAATCCTTTCTTAGAGGGCCAAAACTAACTGTTGAGGATCTCTCTGATACTTCTTTTGAGAAATAACAAAAGGCAGTAAAACAGAAAGGCTTGATTTTACTACTGAATTTGAAATAAATCTAGAAAATCCTGAATTCACAAAGAACAGATATACACTAGATTTCTGTGTTACTTGTATCATTATTGGTTAAACATTATATACACTGTTTAAACAATTCAACCTGATATCAAGCATTTACTGCCAAAACACACCTACATAGACAAGATATTTACAAAAACTCAATTAATTCATTACTATCAACAAAACATTTCCACTAACATATAAATTTAAGCTACATAGGAAGAAAAAAATACGTATGGTATTTCATATTACTAACAAAATATTAACAGTGGTAAACCAGATGCAAAACGAGTGAGAAATGAGCCTGAAATGAGCAATGAAAAACCAGTGTGCCTGGTTTTGCCATACATTTTCTGTTAATTGCTTTAACATATACACTTCGTGAACGGAACGTACACAGTAACGCAATAAAAACCTCTAATGCTATTCATACCAAGCTGAGATGACAGAGTGAAAGCTGTTGAAACACCCTACTTAAGATATGCTTCAGAACCATTCTACTACACAGTTTCCTGCTCTACCAAAAGAATTAGCAGTGAATTCTTAAATTCCATAGAAAGTCACAATTTATCTATTCTCACATTGGATGTATAAATAGATAAATTTCCAGTGGAAACGTACCCAAAATTCACATTAACAAGGCATTATTTAGAGAGGATGTAAAGGTCCTTTTTTGGCAAAAGGGAGTAAGTGAACCACAAAACCAGAACAAAACCAACCAACCCCCCTCACACATGAGCAAAGACGATTGACTGGATTGAATATTCTTTAACTAGCATTGATAAAGCACTCATTCAGTTAATTTTCTTAATGCTCATTGCCATGCTCATTTCATCAACAGTAAGCTTACCTTTCCTTTCGGTCCAGATTGCTTAAAATATGAAAAAAGAAAAAAAAACATAAGATGCAGAGCCCCACATGTGTTGCACATGACTAAATCAAAAAAGTTATTAAATATAAACTATTACTGTTTCATTATCTCTTGCACTCACTGGACTAGTTTTCAAACGAGATTATTTTTCACAGCATTTTTGTAACATTAATTGTAAATGCACAAATGTTATTTGACAGACAGCAACGGTCAGCGGTCTAAATACTACATTGTCTTGCCTCTTTTTCAGTGTGTAAAATTTGATTAATTCTGGACTCAACCTGGTCGTCTCACTTAATTCACTGCAATGTAGAACCTGACATGACAGAACCTTAATACATGAATTAAGATCAAGCCTCATTTCCAATCCCTGATCACCATGCAAAAGAAGATAAAACAAATTTACAAAACAACTTGTTTCCAACTATTCAAAAAATACTTAAGTATTGATAAAATAAAAATTCAGAAAGCACTACTTAAATATTTAGGAGACCACATGCAATCTGCTACTGGACAGAGAAAGATAAACAGAAGCAACCAGCCTCCTCCTGAGGTTTTGGCTAAAAAGAATCTCCAAAAATATTTAAGAATTAGGGCCAGAATTAGTTTCAGAAGCATCCCCTTTAACATCAGTGAATGTAGCTGGTGCTCACAACTCAAGTCCTTTGTATACCAAGACTGATATAAAAATAGCACAGCGTGAAGACAACTTGAAAACGGTATCTTTCTCTCTCATGCCTTTTTGAAACTTGCAATATGGAATGCTGTAAGCTTTTAATCTCCGTGGCCGTTCCTCCCAAATATCAAAGGCCGAACAAACTTCTGTCACACATGCATTACACTAACATTATTCTAAAACAGAACAAATTCAAACTGTTTCCTGTTTTACTTCAGTCAAATTAAACAGAGTAATGATATTACAGAGTAATATAAACTCATTCTCCTTTCCTTTTCACAAACAGAACACCCAAAAGAATACAGCAAACTCTCTAACTCTGTTACCCAGAGGAACAGCAGGATTGAAAGTAAACCAGGTAAAAAGGTAATCCTGATAATCCTAGAGAGTGCAGTGTGAAAACACATTCAATGTCCACAGTGCTCTGGGAAGAGAGTAAAAGGAATTCAAAACGGAATGTGACCACTGCAACTTAGACTGGGGTGGAGGTAATCAGCCAATGGTGCATGTAAGTGAGGAAAAATTGCTTCCAATGAGAGCTAGCCTTTACAAAAAATAAACACTGGTTTTGTGTGGGTCACAATTGGGTTTAGAAATCCAGTCAGATCCAAACCATGTCCCTATGAAGCCATGTCCAGTATCTTTGTATCCTTGGCACAGTTAATATGCAACTTGGATTAACTGTTTACAGGTGCTCTCAAGAGTCACACTGTTAAGAATTGTAAATTTTAATGCTAAGGAAACTTAAAGGCAGGAAAAAATTTCCAGAATGCCTGATACTGTACACTGTCATAACATTAGATGCCTCGCTTGTTTTAAAATCACAGAATCACAGAATCATAGAATCATTTAGGTTGGAAAAGACCTTTAAGATCATCGAGTCCAACCGTAAACCTAACACTGCCAAGTCCACCAAATCCCATAGTAACATAATGCATTTAAAAGAATTCTCACTTTTACATCTCAGAAAGATTAAGAAATGAGAATCATGGACAGATCCAGGAATTATAATGAGCAGTGTCCCTACAAATTTTCTCATGCAGCTCATGCATAAGATTTCTTAGACATGCTATGCATACATGCTATTCCAACGCCAAGTCTTAGAGAACAGCCAGTCAATAGCATAAGATAGAACTATGCATCCATTACATGAAGCAAAATAGTTTGAACCAACTACAACACTAGGCTAAGCTGTATCTGAAAATCTGTTGTATCAGAAATGAACAAATTTTAATTTCATCCCCAGATTTCACTGGAAAAAACATGAGTAACATTTATCAAAATATTATGTTGAAATGTCCAATTTTGTTGTACTGGAAACCTCTATTTTAAATATGAGCGAAACAGATACTCAGCCAGAATTTAAATCAACATGCACGTGCAAAAAAGTTGGTCAAAGAGATGAGAAATACAGTACACATCACAAGCTCCAAATTCAACTTGATAGAGATTACAACTGAGTTTCATAATTAGCTTGCTGCATGTGACATCATCCCCACTCAAAGAATCTAGTATTAATAACAGAATCTGTAACGTCAGTGCCAGAGACTCAATCTGCTCAGAAGTAATTTAATAATGGTTTTATTTTTTGTTATCCTTTCAATAATCCACTATAGATTTAAGAACAATGTTAGGTTAGTTAAAACTATTTTACCCATGTTGTTACTGATCACCATACCATAAAACAATTCTACAAATGCAAACAATGTAAAAGAACACAACTTTGTGTTGCCTGTAGATAAGCATAGGAAAAAAACCCCAACACCTTAGAACTCAATTTCCATGCTACCAGCTTTTCTTTGTCTTGATATATACCTAGGATTTTCTTCTTGGTTTGCCACCCACATTCTCTGCATATACTCCTTTCTGAGGAGACACCATCAGATATTACTTTTAAACTCAACTATTGTCTAATATCAGTAAAAACTATCAAAAAAAGATATAAAAAATTCCTAAAAAACTAAAAATACAGGACAAAAAAATTACCCACTTTATATGCACTGGAACTTTGTATTATGAACAGTTTTCTAGTCCTATTTTAGTTACTTTTTTTCTAACAACTATTGTATTCTCATTCATAAACCTACCTTTTCCACATCAAGGAGCCTTGAGATCCCCCTTCTTTTTTAATTTAAAAAAGAAAAAGTATGATGGGAGGCCATGTTCTACTAATTTTCAATCCTCTAACTCAGAAACAGATTTAGAAGCTTTTAAAAAGTAGTCAATTGAGTCAACTGGCAAAAGATACTGGAATTAAAAATCCTTTGCACAGTTCCTCTGTAAAGCTCACCCTCAAGTCAATTAGATCATGCTGGTTCTGACATCCTCCAGTAGCAAAACATTGCTTGGAATTGTTATGACTATTCCCTGCCTTTGAAACTCCTAAAATATTCTTAGCATAAGAGTTAATTGTCTGTTAATGTAAATGAACTACAATAACAACGCTGAAAGAAAACATATTTAGAAACATTCAAGATGACTACTACCCAATTACTTCATGCAATATTCAGCTTGCCTATATTATGCATTAGTTTTCTTTCTGCGTGTCACACACACGAAGTTGCTACTTTTTTTTTTTTCCCCCCACATTACCTTGTAGGCTTATAAAGAAGGAAGTCCCATAGGTGAGAAAGGCAAGCAGGCAAGTCTAACATCTCCTCAAAACTAAGAATCTCTGGAGCAGACCCTCTTGCACACTGAAGAAGCCTACGGCACTTAACTAGACGAGATGAATCTATGTTGACTAGCTGTTTCAAAGAACCATCTTGCAACAAAGCTTAATCAAGTACACTAGTATTATTAAGGTCAACATTCAGAGATCCAAGAAAGAGCAGTCTTGCATGATTTTGCTTACTTCAAATCTTTTAATTTGCACTGCAGATCAAGATTTTATCCCTTAGAATTAAAAAAAAAAAAGTGAAAGGTAAGGGCATGAATGCTCAGAGATGCCCCATGCTTTCCTCAATGGAACACTGAGCAAAAACGTTCTATAAAGGACTGCGTGTAAGAAGAACTAAGGTTCAGCCTAAACCACACTGATAACAAACCTCATAATTCAGTTTAATTTGTGGGAAAAGTTCTGCCAATCCTCCTCAGTCATCCCTGCCTTGCAATGATGGGAAGAAATGTAAAGAAAAGGGAGATCTCTACTACTGCATCCGTTATTACTAAGGGGAAGGAAATGTCCATGCAATTTTCCATTTACAGGTGATAGTACAGTTTAAAATGGAAGGAGGCAACAATGGTGTAGGTCCTCAGGTACAGGACTGCAAAACCCATTTTTCAGTCTGTTTCTTCAATGCCATACTACCCTAATACATGTTTGGATCACATCATTCATTCACATTAGTATATGGGCTTTGTTTTTCTGAAGATGGCAAATGAAAGTGAGGGAAGTGGTATAAAAAAAGAGGATGATGCCTACATATGATCCCACCACCCCAAAAAAATCTATACTAAAAAATAAGAGAGGACAAAAGGGGGCTGAAGAAAGAGGCTACAAAACGCTGACAGGATGAAGCACTCGTGGGCTGGTGGAAATCTATGAAATTCATAGATAAAAAGAGCTCTGAATGGACAAATTTTGAAAGAAAATTCCTTAAAGCAATGGTTAGCTCAAATGTTTGTGACACATGTTGGGTGTGAAAAGCCTGTAAAAAAAAATTAAAAAACCATCCTGCAATTTACAGAAGTCTGATGTAGTTTTAAGTTTTCAAAACAATCAAGTTTAATTCAGTATAGCCGAGTAAGATTCTCCAGCTTCCAGTCCTCCATTCTAACAGTTATTTATATAAATGCAAAACCTTGCTTCTGTGAGATGTCCCAGTTTATGTGTTTTATACTGTATTTACAGACTACATAGAATCAACAGATCTGTAACTTAATCTTTAGGTAGATTTTATTCAAGCTGGAGTTTCTGTGAATTAGTATTTGAGATGATCATGTTGCAGTTATGTGAATTTCTACTGCATACTATGTTTGTCCATTTCAAAGATTTTCTAAATGTATTCACATCAGCAGGTGCTCTCCTACTGAACATGTGCCATAGTGTGCTTTAAAATGAGTAAATACTAAGATTATGTAAGTCCTAAATGGTAAGTTTTATGAAACTTTAGTAATTAAGATCAAAGCTCATGATCAAGAATGCACCATGTAATTACTTATGTTTCCTTAAAACACTTCATAGCATAAGGAAAACCATTACGTACAAAACCAGAAAGAACTTTTTTCAATTGGAACATCTGGAGAAAACAAATGTAGTCTTACCTTTGGGCTGCTGTTTTTACTACTGCTGTCTGTGCATGAGCATGGTGAAAACGTCTACCATGTACTACAGTTACAGGACAGGACATATTCTGAGCATTTTCACTGCAAACATACAGAAAAAGTGTTTAAGAAAAGGGTCTCGTGTATTTGTACATTGTCTTAGCTAAAAATTGCGGTGTCCTGCTTTTACAATAACAGCCATACAAAACCACAAATCAATGCAGTATTTCTGAATCAATAATACAACTTATAAGCACCCTCTGACAGGCATAAAAACATTCAGTCTAGAATAAAATAGACAAATATGAATATACACAATTTTCTTTCTTTTTCCCCTGGAAGAAAAAGTTAAGATTTTTAAAAATGTTATCAACATCCAAAACACTGTGAAACAGCTCTCTTTTACTCAACCCCATCACTGCAAAAAGACACTGGCTTTTTTAATGAATTATAACCATTTATAATTATTTTTACATTTCCATCTATACATTTTATTAAGGCATAATATTAACTACTTCAATATGACTTAAAGGGCATAACGTGAACAGATTGAATTGCACATTCAGGAATTTCTCTTATCTTATTACTCATAAGGGAAAATAAACACAGAAAACTTGTGGATGTAAGATGACTAGTAACTGAAACAACACAATACATCCCCAAAATAAAAGATTCTCAGCTGCTCAAATATCAGCAGGACTCTGCACAGAGATAATATATTCACCAACGTCTTTTAGCATTTTTTTGGTTTCTTCATTTGTTGCCTTTTGACACTTTAATCTCATTACTATGTAAAACAAGTAATTCTGGAGAGAAGATTACTTACCATTATCCTCTCTAGCAAAAGCTGATACAAAGATACAGTAGATTAGTAATATAGTACTCCTTCGACAGTCATTAGACCCTAACAATTGTCCTGCACACTTCTCTGGCAGGACACACAATACTACATTTGAAATGTTCAAAAAACATGCAACTTTTAATAGATGGCATGTTGACAATGCAAATTGTTTCAAATTATGGAAATACAATGCTTAAATTTTGCTTGTAAAATTGCTTGGAAATTTTAATTGCACTGAATAAAATGATGTGAAAAAGCACTCCGATTGATACAAAATATTTCTCAGAAATACTATTCAACAGAAGTTTTCCTCCTGTTATTTGTTCTGTTATGAACAATGAAAAAAACCTGAAGTACCAAAATTCCCCTAAAAGCTGACAACCAATTCCTAATCCTTCCTCTACATTCCCACAAAAGGTGAAAGTGAGCAAACTGCTAGCTTGCTTTTTAAATTTCTTTTCACTTTAGCACTACAAACCTTTTGGGGAGCATTATATTGAGTATTATAAGTCAATATTAGAAGCTTTCAGAGCATTTCTGACTGATTATAAGATGACTGTTCTGATCTGACTGATCATAACATAACCATGAACATAACAGAACAAGACCTGTCAAAACCAACCACATGGTAAAATTGTCTTTTCTAGAATATGAAGTTTAGAAACTTCATAAATGTTCTGACTTTAACAGTTCAACTCCTAAAAACTAACCTAATAGCATCCCATTCAAACACCAACCTCTTGAAAGTAAACACACACATCCTACATGCTTCCAAGTCGAGACTATGCAACTCCAGCTGGTCAGTCATCATTGAGACTAAATTACAGTCAACCTTCTGTTTAATGTTGTCACCTGAGAAATAAAAAGCTGACAGCTACTTGCCCTAAATACCTTAGGGTGTCTCAAATCCTCTCTGGCTTCCAGCTTAGTGTCTTTGAAAGAGATACTAGAGAAGAAAACACAAGCGGAGCGCAGGAATTCCTTCTCAAATGCTTAAGACTTAAGGAGTTTAAACAAGCAAGCAAGTCTACAAACACACCTAATCTCACATTTTATCATTTTATCTGTTGAATCTGAGCTTTGCCAAACTATCATGATTGGGAAACTCCAAGTCTTGTGCCCCTGTAGCACAAAGAAGTGTTAAGCAGCACTTCTGCTTTGTGCCTCACACTCAAGTAGTGAGAAAGTCCAGTAGGTGCTGGAATAGAATATCGCAGCCTGCTGGGTGATCAGATTTGAGTCAAAGCAGACTGTTCTAGATGGCACACTTAAATGGTTCATATGGCGTCAGATATGCTTCCAAGTAGGACAGCTGTAAAATACAACCTGCTCTATAATCCTGTTCTTCGAATAGAACATACCCAGTGCAGACAGAATCACCAGAAAATTTAATCATGACATCCCAGCAAGTTGCAAAATGGGTACATCAGAACTGACATCTGGGTTCGCAAGTTTCAGCACAGTTTCAAGAAAATTAATATAGAACACTAAAACCAGGGTGATGTAATGGTCTGAAAGTTCCTTGAAAGAACAAATGTTCTAGAAGTCTCATAGAACTTACAATATATTAACAATATATGTCTCCTTGACGTGATCTCAGAAACTACAGAATCATTTAAAGTCTCGGCTCTGATGGAAACAAGGTTACACTATCACATTCTATCAACTGATACTAGGAACTTCTTAACAACACAGATTCAAAAGGCAAAGCACAGAGGAATCTTGCACTGGGCAAACAGATGGATCTAGAAGTAATGGAAGCATGACATTTCAGGAACACAGGACACAACTACAGACTACATTAATTCTGCTGTTCATCAAATGACTTTTTTTTATAAAATATTACAAAAAAATCTAAAAGGGACTTAATAATGTGAGAAATTTTGATACAAGTTATTGAAAACTAGCAAAGATAAAAGCAATTTAAAGTAAGACCTCATGATTAAAAAAACCCAAACGAACAACAACAAAAAAAAACAGAAAAAAAAACCCAAACAACAAAACTGTTAGGGTTAAGTTAGAGTTTGATAGTGGATTTTTTGGTTGGTTTAAATTTTTGCACATGCAAGTGGAGATGTACAGGGAAAATTTCTTCTCACTATCCTTCCATATTCCTTCCTCCTGTCACTCATGCCCTGGATTTTAGGGAATGCTATACTACAGGAACGCTAATTTGAGTCAAGCCCCACTGATATGAAGAGTTTTTAATCCCTATCCTGCAGACAAGGTAGAAAAAAAGAGACTTCACCTTTGTGACAAAAATCACTATGCATCTCAAGTATCTGATCTTGCACTTAATCTAGCAGTTTAACTGCATGATAAGCCTTTAGAATTTTCTCTAGTTAAAGAATCAAAATATTGAAAGTGTAACTATTAAGCACGTTCCCTGCTATGTGTCAAAGTGAACACACCACCAGTCCACTACAGACAGTGACTTGATCACAAACCTTTATGGATTTGGGGAATTTGTTGTGATACATGTGTTATGAAAGATATAACACTATCACAATTAAGGTATTAAATCAAGATAATCACTTATAGCATAATCACATTTCCAAGCAGACTTAGTGACCAAAATCTGAAAAAGAGTTAATGTTGGTAGTATGAGTTTTAATCAAACATCAAGTATTTACAACAGTCGCAGTGGCCTACACACATCCGTTACTCTCAACTAAATGCCTCCATTAACAACAGTTTAGTAAGAAGAAGGTGGATACTTTTGTTTTCCATTTCAATTCAGCATGCACCTCAGTACTAGACAGAAGGTAGATGCCTGCTTTCAAAGTAGATGATGTGACCTTTATGTAAGGTAACACCCATGCAACAGATAGGTAGGTCTTAGGTTTATAAGGTAGTATTTGTCAACAGAAGGCAGTCCCAGTCCAAGTAACAGAATGCCTGAACTAAATGCTTAGACTGTCTAAAAAAAACCCACCAAAAAAAACCACTCAGCAATTATTTACCTTAAAAACAAAATAAAACCCACATACCTTTCTGGAACTTAAGAAAAAAACCACACATACACACTCAAGACTGCTTTAACAGAAAAGGGAGAAAAATTACAGAGGAAGGTTGAATTTCACTACAAATCCCACAGCCAGACAGAAGAAAATTCTGGTTTCCAGAGGATTAGAGGAATCTTATTTTAAATGGTTAGGTGTAGTCAAAACAAAAAACAAATACAATGTACATGCACAGGCTTCTTCATTACTCTTGTTTTGAGTCTTTTTTGTTTTTAAGGTAAATAATTGCTGAGGTTTCATAAGAACTGGCCAATCTGAAAAGAAGCAAGCCAGAAACCTGTATGTAATCTTATAGATCTGTTGTATGTACTAAAAATTAAAGACTGAAACACAAAACATCATTTGCATAGCATAAATCAAGGATAACGAAGTACTGTCCTAAGTTGTGTAAATGTAAAAAGAATGATGGAAGTAAGAACCCATGTTCAGAGTTAGCAAGAATTGCCAAGGAGGTGCTTGAATGTATTGAAAAATAATAGACCCCTGTGCAATGGCACAACTTTTAACCTATAACAAAAAACTTGCCATTACTAAATCCATTTTATTTAAAAAAAGCTTTTAAGTTCCACATAACATCCTATTAGTCTATCTCAAAAACCAAGACATTGTCTGTATTCCCATCAAAGGAAGAGAGGGAAAACATAGGTGCACTCTCACCAAAAAAGCTCAGCAATATCTTTTTTGTAAATGTCTGATCTGTGGATCTGATCTATCAGGTCTGAAACATCTGTGGAGAGAACGCACTTATTGCTTTTATGTTTCATTGGACATTGGGAAGGCAGTGATTTTGATTCAGGTTTATATGAACAAACCCTACACAATAAAACTCTACAAGCAGAGGTGAATTTTTAAACGGTGATGGGATGGGAGAGATTAATACTTTTATATAAGTCTACGTGCCTTTTTTGTCTTCATTAATCTAACATTTAGCTAGAAATCATGACTCTTCAGACAAGTTCATTATTGAAAATGTAATAAAATGTAAATAATGTTAAAGACACACTTAAGCTTACTCAAAATAATCTAGTATACAATACTTAATATCATGTAGTTACTGTTCCAAACATATATTGCATATACCCAAACAATCCCCTATCAATGGCACGTTGGTTATAACAATAACTTGAACTGTTACGAGTGCAGAACCCTACTGATCAGTGAAAGTGTCACTGTTCTTTGTGAAAACTAAGCCACTAAATAAGAATGCAGAGTAAGAGTATCCTTCATTCACCTAATAAGCTAAATCGTTGTTTATGTGGTCCTTACAGCAGTAGTCCCCAACAAGAAAATGTTCATAACTGGCCGTTTATCAGAAAATTCAGGATCCGTGGGGGTTAGTTTTGTTTTGGGTTTGTTGGGGTTTTTTTGTTTGTTTTGTGGGTTTTTTTTATTTAAGAGTATGGATGAACTTAAGACCATCCACAAGCTACAGAAAAACTAAATTACAGCGATATGTATCACATTTGGTTAAGACAGTAGGTGAAGGGCCACCTAGGTTTTGAAATTCTCCAAGATAGACTAATATGTGGGAATAGGTTACAAATACAACATAAAGGCAAGAAGAGTCTTTATTTTGACTGAAGTATGTACAATTCTTGTATTTGTTCTTCTCTATCAAACTGATGGACCACCAGTCCAGACTGGAAATTCTAGATTTGTTCCCTGTACGTTAGGCTCAAAGATCAAAACTGCAACAGAGGGCACACATCACACAGGACTTCAAGGGTTTATTTTCTCAACTGACTCTGTAATAAGATGGTCCCACTAACCAACAATGCTCTGTGGATCAGCATGCAAGAATGAAGATAAGGACATCCTTCATACTACACATGGGTTAGATATTTGATAACTGGCCCAACTATAGCTAGCTGTCTTACTAACTTTTCCTTCCTGCAAAGGTAACCAAATTGAGTACACTTTAGCAATATGAAACACTCCCATAGAAAGTTACATGAATGTATCACTTCTTATTATATACTAAATAAAGAGATCGGTCTGTTACAAGCTAGGGACAGTAGTAACAAGCAAGTACAGCACTGAATGCTTAAACACTGTTCCTGTCAGCTCTAAATGCAAGTGACAATTTCAAGCTATCATGTAGGAGTGTAGGTATTTGCTGAATCCTTTAAAGGAACAGTCTGTGACTCCTAAGCCAAATGATACCTTGCAATAAGAAAAACAAGAGTATGCATCCTGAGTTAACCTTGGCAATTCACAGTCATACAAAGAAGAAATTCTTGATGGGGATGTTAGAAATATTCTTCTACCTGCTAGCACTACAGAGGAAACAATAGCACACGCAGACAACATTGGTAAGGCACTGACAAGTATGCCAGTGAATGCTCTAACTATATTTTAATAATATTCTGGTATTTCACTAATGTGCTATTTAACATTTTGGAAGAGGAAAGACCTTAATCTATTTTTCTATCTTTGCTCAGAAGCACAGAACAGTGTAGCTTCTTAAAATGCACAGCAGATAATGCAAATGTACTACAAGTTCTGTTCATTCAGCATTGATTTATATCAATGATTAAGTAGGTAAGTAAACATAACGCTAAATGTAGTACCTCAGTTTCTTGCTATTTCCCATCATGTTGAGGCCAATTGAGTTCCCTTTAAAAAGTCTTCCAGCTTTGCCTCGCCTTGCATATGTTTTTATGGAATCACCACTGGTGCCGACAGCTCCAGGCCGACAACGAAGTGACTGTAAGAACAGAATTCACATATATTAAAATACTTGTATAAAAGTTAGAAAGAAAAAACTAATTACAAAATATTTATATAAATATTACTTCGGCTTAATTTTCAGACTGCTTTTGTACCAAATTTCATGTAAAATATATCCCATCTACACCCTTACGCACTAGGATTCCTTACTAAACAAAATATTAACATCTTCAAAGTATTATGAAGCATCTTGCAGGTGTAAGCTATTTCAGTATACATAAAAAACCACAAAAAGCAGGGGTTTTGCCTACGTATCTTCTCCTTTTATATACACACACGCACAAAATTGGGAACCTGACAGTAAACAATCATGGGATATAATGATTAATATTTTTAATTAAAAAACAGAATCCCATTAATGATAATTGTCTGAACTTAAAACTAGTTATTCATGCTCATGTTTTCAGAATACTATACAAACCAACAAGATCTATAGGATTAAGAGGAACAAAACCATTAAGGGTAGGCAGATAAATAGCTTGAGTGTATGTTGCTAGATCAACACACAAACTTTCATATTGTAATACCACATCATGACTATGCAACATTATTTAAGAACCCAGCAAACTTTAAAGATACATTTTCACTATGAGATAAACAGAGTACTTGCCTTTCTTTCGTCATTGGGACTGAAAGGCCCGTCACTGTCATCTATGCTGAGCAAATTTGCCTCGCTAGATAGGTGTGGGAGAGAAAAGCAGATACATTGTAATGCAACAGAGCGCTGGCAAAACATTCTAAACACAGAGGGCTTTTTTTCCTTCCCTCTTTAAATTCAAATGCATCACATACACATTGTGTGTATATATATATAAATGCCTAAACAACAGGAACATAAAGTGGGCAACGTCGTGATCCAGATGTATTATATGAACCTGAACTTAAAGTGTACATCAAATTATTTCACAAAAAGCAAAGTTAAAAGGATGTTATTAATTCAAAAGAGAATACTATTGGACCTTCAATACTGCTATGGCAATGTTACTGACATCATGAAAGATTCTATGCATAAATTGAGTCAAATACTAAATTAACCTATAAAGCATAGTCTTAGTTTGTTCATGCATATAAATGTTGAAGTATGTAGTTTAAAACTGCATACTTAGTGCTTTAGGAGAAGAACTTGCATATAACTAAATTTTATCCCATAGCAATTACTGCCAAAATATGCCTTCCTAAAAATAGCGTATTCAGTTTGGCTCAACTGTTCATTAAAATGTGTTTCTTTAGTGCTTCTATGTCTGTAATCCTCAACTATTATAACAGGGAAGAAGATACAAAAAAAGAAACCCACCCCATGATACTGTGAAAACATACTCTTTTCAGTAACAGGCAATTATCCTCAAATAATCTTTAGTATTTAAATTAAAACCCCAATCACACATTTTATACTGATACCAGCTAGATTAGGCTAACACATTCTTGCTTCCAGGAAAAGCTTCCAGGAGAAGCAACCTGCAGATAATCCCTTCTCATCAATCCTGGTAAGGTTACTCCTCTCTTGGCCACAACAAAATAATACAACTTTTAGCCGACTTGTAATTGCATGGTTTGGGGGTTTTTCATTAAGGTCATACAGGCAGAAATGACTTAAGAATACAAGCAGTTATGCCAGGAGTTCCAACGGAACAGCTACACAAGAGAAACAATGATGGAGGTGAAGGTGGAAACACTTCTTGGCTGCAGGTATGACATGTTGACTGCAATATACATAGTGACTTTAGCTCTTTATATGTAAGGTAACTACTCAGCACTCTTCCCCCCCCCCAAGCCCTAATTCCCAAAAAACTTTTTCCATACACAAGATTTCCCTTCATGTTACAATTTACACCTCCACCTTATGCAATACAGATATCCCTACATCAAATAAAAGAAAAAAAAAAGTTCTTAACTCAGGGTGAGAATTGCAGACCCTGAAACTTCAGGAGATAAGATTGTGCGCACAGTTGGTTCTGATATGGGAAGAATGATGTAAATGTCAATGCTCAGCCAGTGGCACTGTTGTGTTTTCCTTTCATTTACAGACAATTTTAGGTGCATAACGGTAAAAATGAACAGTGCGGTGGATCGTCACTAATTTCCAATAGAAAGTGTCACAAAGACAAAGGAGTGTAGTTGTACTTCTGTACAGCCTACCCATGGATATCAAAATTTTAGAATACTATAACATTTTTTTTAAACTCTCTTTCAGGATAGATTATTCTTTCACTGGAGGCTTATAGAGGTTTCTCAACCCTTCAGCAGAAGACAATGAGTTTAATGATTTCAGAAAATTTCCAGATCCTAAAGAATAAATAAAACCCTGCAGCACAGACATGAATAGCAACCTGTGGCACCTGCAGCTCTGGCATTCACCTACTGTGTTGACCTAGCCAGATCATTTTACCTCTAGATATGTTTTCCTTCTTCAGCTTCAGCTCATACAAAAATCATGATGATTTTCAAAATGCCCTTGTGCAGTGGCTATATTTTTAGGGCTTCAAGATGCCATAATACTGCAACCATTTTAACAAAGGGTGTTTGGGTGGGTGAGAGAGAAGGTAACAGACTGTAAATGAACAAAATACTGAAAGAAAACTGAACAAGAATAACTCTTACAATGCAACTAAGATGACATGACTAGAAAAATATTTGGGGATTGGATATTTTTAAAGAACCAATATTTTTAGTTTTTAAGGAATGCAAAGTATATGCATCAGTACCAGAAAGGCTGTTTTTTCAGAGAGCAGAATACATAGCAACTGAGTAATGTCTATTTGCTCACGTATCACATGCTTACACTTGTCTGCTTAAAAGATGCAATTTATACAGACAGGAAAAAAACCCCACTATATCACACTCCCACATATCAGACAATAACATTTTAAAACTACTGAAATGAAACTCAGTGGTCTTGCTGGGAGGAGGCTATGCCTCCACACTTTGTCACTTTTAACCAGGGAACCAGAGAGAGAGATTGTCACAATTAGAACTACAATTTCTAACTTTTAAATACTTTAATTAAAATTTTATAACAAATTAAAGTTAAGTCTTTATTAAAATGGGGGGGAATAGAAGTAAGTAATTTAGGTAAACAGAGTTCTTTCCAAAAGGGAGTTCATAATAACACATTCAAATTTAGGCACTGAACAAGGAAAAAAAAAAAAGAATATTCTATTTCCTTATCTCTAATCACTTACCATTTGTTTAATGTTTTAAAACATTAAGAACTGTGCAATAGCTAGTTAGATACCTCAGTTTAATAGACCATGTTTTTACTACTATCTACAAGCAACCCAAACTTTAAACCGCTGTTGATTACTGAGTTTACACTCCAATGAGCTGCAAGCATATTTCTATCAACTACCAACTAATCCAGTAATGTTTCAAATGTAATTGGAATTTCTTTCTGAAAATTCTTACATATATAAACAGGAGGCTGACATACTTCCCCTCACAGTGCACTGTGTACACTCTTTATTTTAAATTACACGGTGGTAGGCAGCACATTAAAAAAAGCCCTGATAGAGGCACAAGAGAAGTAGTGGTATTATTCAACTCATGCACAATGCTATCTCGTTAAAAATAACCTTAACTAAAACTGCTAAAAATTAAGAATTGAGGCTCTGAACAAAATGTTCTTTATCAATTTAAAGGCTATAGTGCCTTACTAACAGGGTCACAAAAGAAGCATAAATCATCTACGTAAACATGGGGTTTTTTCTGAGAAAGGAATGAAAAGCAAAATATATTGGAAAAAAGCTAAACAGAAATAATAATAATAAAAAGTATCATTGCTTTTCCAGTTAGGAAGACAAGAGAACAAGCAGTTTATGCCCCTAAATAAAAGGGGAAAAAAATGAAAACTTTTTGAAAGAAAATGTTAGTTAAGAAAAGATACCATAGTGCAAATAAATTAGAGCCATTTATTTGTATTCAGTTTTTTGATAAGGCCATTATTGAACAAATCTCAGTGGAAGGCCCAAGTCTGGGCTATTAAAAAAAAACCATTATGACACCCAAGAGAAAACTGGGCCCATGAGTTTCCAAAACCACTGTGGGGCATATTGAGATATATTTCGAAAACATTTACCTGGATATTAAAAAGGAAGTAAATATAAATTATCCAAGACACTTCAGGAACAATCACCTGTAAAACTAGAAACTATCGTATAACATGTTAATTTCAGAAATCAATTTAATTAATATATTACTTTGGCCATGTTTGCATAAATCTTCCATCCTTTCATGTCTTCTGCTACATAAGATACACATCATTTCCATCATTTATTCTGTGATGGTCTACACAGGTTTCAGCGTGTTCAACTGACCAAATGGTCTTTTTTTCTGTTGTTCTACATAAAGGTTCCACTCCTTCTGTATGATCTCCGAGTACAAAGCAAGAAAAGTCTCAAGTCACTTGCTATCATCTTGATTGCTATCTTAAGTAGATCAAACTTTGCAAATCATCAGAAATATTACTTTTACTTTTTCAAGCGGACTGAAGATCATCTGCAGGCATTTACTTTGGGATAAAACACTTGTCAATCACCATTTTGGATTTCCGTAACTCTAGTTCCACGCCAAGTATCAACTCTAGCAGCATTTAAAAATATATCTACTGTGCTGGGTGATGATCTACTTTTCCGAATCTTCTTCAGTTTACAAAAGTTCTTTACTCTTTCTGTTCAGTACTTACTACCTTACCATTATGGACACAGCCAATCTAATTCGCCAAATAAGTTAAACAACACACTTCTTTTAAAACAATCTATTCTAAAAATTGCTTTGGTAGGAGGTCCTTAGCCACATATTTTGTGTTCATCTCACTGAGGAAAGATAATCCAAGCAGACATCCAGTATTGACCAACAACATTAGCACAGGTCTTATGGGGTAATATAAGAACACAGCCAATCCTTTAAGTGCTGGAATGTTATTCCTGGGCTAGTTCAAAACAAACTTATTGTGTGTCTGCCATTAAGAGAGCAAAAAGCTGTGATAAGGTCAGACACTAAAATGCTAGTTAGTGCCTCAACAACAAGCATGAGATGCATCCAGATGCTTGCCTTAGATTTACAGCTTTCTCCACACACAAATGCAGTTAAATAGTAAGTATCAGCATACCATAGCAAACGACATTTTTAAAAATTGCCAGAATACATACTTATTGCATAGTATACTCAAAATACTGGGGTGATACTAAGCTTTATGCTGGAACAATTCTATGAACTAAATCTGCTAATCTTTGAAATGTTCTGCTAAGGGTGAAGGGAATTTAGAAAGAAAAGGACAATTTACTGTCACATCATTTGTTTTCTAAAGATTCTCTTCTGTCAGAATTTTGTTATACAAAGTAAAAATGTATCAGAAAAGCAAAATACACAAGTTATTTCAAAATGCTCAAAGCTTACAATGCCATTAAGACAAAAAAACCCAGGTGTTACCAAAAGTAAATATGTGGGCAGCTTAAAGCACATAGTAGTTTGGAGGGAGTGAAAAGTTGCCTGAAATGGTATTAGAGGATGGGTAAGCAAAAAAGGCAGGATCTCCAGTTTAAATCAATTTTCAACTGCTCTTTTATCTATACTTTCAGATAAGATTCTGCATAATTCACAGGTATAAAACAGAATTACTGACGTGAGTAGGTAATAAAATTTCAATATTGGCTACAGAAAAAATGTTTATTGTACAGGATATTTGAAAGGAATGAAAAAAATCACTCAGAAATACCATCTTAAAATCAGATACAATTATATAAAGCATACGTTCCATAATCAGTTTTTCAAACTTTAATTTTTTTTAGCATCACTACACTATACATATCTCATTCTGTGTTCTTAAGTCAACATCAGCTGGCGACAGACGGAAAATGGCAGTAAATTACTAGAAGAAAAAAGCTGCTATGCTTACAAATGTGAGTTACTTATTTCTGAAGACAAGTAAAATGCAAATACGAACTGTATTGTATGTACTGCTACTACTGCACCAGAAATGGATGTAAAATTGCTAAGGAAAAAAGCAAGCTTAATTTTATAAAACTAAAATGCCCTTAGTTTGAGAACCTTTTAAAAAGTGGTTGTAACCTCTGATACAGTTCTGTTTTGACAAAAGTTCTTCATGCTTACCTCACACTTAAATGAACTCCTGAACTCATTTTTTAATGACTAAACCATCACATTTCTTAATGTTTTTGTAAGATTACAGCATAGCCTGCTGCTGCAGCCTAAGTGGTTATGCGTCTGCTTTCCTATATCCTTTCCAACACACAGTATTTGGCAGAGTATTACAAGATACAAATTCATATAAGAATTATTTCTGTACCTAACCACAGGATTCAGTTTCTCCTTACTAGAGAACCATAGCATCCTTTTTTAAACTTGCAGGTTCTACTCTCCAAATATCTAAGAACAACAAATAAACCTAAAATGCATTCTCCAAGCATGAAACTTGTTGTTTAGTCTTCTTCATTAGTCTTTTCGGAAATAAATACATTAATATCGAGAAAACATATTAGCAACAATAAAACGTCACAAGGACAAAGTATGTATTCAAACTACACACATAGGGTTTAAGTTTTAGTCAAAATCCACACACACTAAGTAAAGAAATAAATGATCGGGGAACAAAAACAGCCTTAACTCTACCCAGTGAGATAAACACAAGGGAAAAAAACCAACAGACTTTTAAGCTCAATTTAACTTGACGTAGTCCTACAGCTACTGAAGTACCTTAATCATAACTGTGAAGTACTGAGCAGCATCACCAGTAAAGGAAAAGTTGAAGCTGCTTGGATACCCTACATTTCCATTTCCTTACTTTACACGTTGACATATTTCTTGTCTGTGTTCCTTAGACTTACACAGTAGCTCCAAAGACAATTGCAACACTTTTGAAATGCACTGTGCCCTATGTTGTAAGTGCCACGTTCACAATTAAATTTACATTATAATGCATTTTTATATGGAAATACTATTTAAAATAATCACTTCTTAGAAATATTTTTTCTTAATCACTTCAATTTTTAAGATATTATATATTGTTTCTTATTAATAAATTACAAAAAAGTATTTATTTATAAATAGACACTTATACTTTCAATAGCCTAGATAAAAGCATCCTTACTCTTTCTCTGCATCTCCTTCACTTTCTTCTGCATGATCAAAGCTCCAATTATTTTTAAAACCTCCATCTCTCCTGGACTGTGATCTATCCAAAGCTGAAATGAGAACAAGTTAAGATAAGTCTTGATTTCAAGTTGAGTTATCAATCAACACAAACTAGAGGAGTAAACCAGATGCATATATTTCCCCCAAGCCTTTATTTTGTTGATGTCAATGTTTAACTATCATTTGACAAAAATAAGTTCATCAATGCAGTGGTGACTCATTTTCCTAAATAAATACAAGTGAGTTAGCAAGCTATTAAAAATGATGACATGAGGTAGTTTTACACAGATTTCAACTGTTTTACTGACACCTGTAAATTTACGGGTTCCTTCTCTGATATGAATTACATGCCACATGCAGAAAGGGTCCTCACATTTATTATTTAAATGTCTAATACCCAAACACATATTTAATTTTTCCATATAAAAGCAACAGTCCTGAACTGCCCCAAGTACAATTTCAATATAATACTTTTTTTGTTAATTCAACATCTGACACTGACCTGAATTAACATCTGATGATAACTGAAATTTCAGTGTTAGCATCAACTAAGTAAAAAAAATTGAACTTTCTGAGAACAGTCACACTACATCAAATTTCAGATTTATCTACTGCAATATCCAACAGTATGGACATTTTCACGTAATATGATGGCATGGTGGTATTCTTAAGTGAAGGTGGTCCAGAGACAGCACTCATTAAAGCAAGGCACTGTTCACACTGGGCGCTAATTATTGTGACTAAGAGCTGTCTCACACAAACTATGCAGCAGCTTTGATTTTGGTATAATTTAAATGTGTCTTTTCTTACTATATTTTTCTTTACATAGTTGGAAATGCATTTAGAAATAATGAATGCAACTCTCTGTTTTGACAGAAAAGAAAAAACAAAATCACAACCAACAACATATGTCTAGAGTTAAAGTATAAACAGTGCACACAGAAATATTTATTGCATATTCAACCTCTGCTTCCAGCTACTTGCATCTACTGAGGCCTTCCTAAGCCATGAATGATATTTTTGTGTTTAACAGCCTTTGCTAGCCTTTTTCTTCTGCCTCCTTGCTTTTTTAATCAACCCTACTGTACAGAATCAACAGCATATTGCAGCAGATAGTACCTTGGCTTAATTATACATTATATGAGTAAGTATCTCCTTTTGTTTGTCTTGATTCAATCTGGCATCTTTTGCTCCTACTTAGTCCTACTCCTCCAGTTCTTGTACTTTGGAAGACAGTAACACGTAATTCTTCCTTATTCACTCATGACTGCATAGATCTCTGTTGTGTTCTTTCACGGTCATCCTTTTCCCAGTCAGAAAAAGAAAAAAAACTGAGTCTTTTTAATTTTTTCCTCACATAGAAGCTGTTTCATGCCTTTAAATCACTCTCAATGCTTCTCTCTGAACCTCTTCTAGTCTACTGTAGCCTTTTTGAGATGAGAAGAGGATACCAACACCATGAGGAATATTCAAGATGCATATGTACCATGAATTTCTACAGAAGTAGCACGATGTTTCTGGTTTGTTCTTTATTCCTTTCCTAATAAGCCTTAACACTGGATTTGCTGTTTTCACTGCTATGGAGAACTGCATTTATCTTTACGTACTAGATAATTCCATCTTTCACTCATGGTGGGTAAGAACCAGTTCAGAGCCAATAATTGTCTACAAAAATTCTCCTTCCCACTTCTCATTCACTTAGCTTACTTGGCATTTACCTACACTGAATTTCATGTACGATTTCAACCCACATAACCCAAAACCTGAGCATCTGCAGTTTTCTTTAAATAGCTAGCCACTATGCTAACCCAAATAAAGTTTGCAACATCTACAAATTTTGTCACCTTGCTATCAAACCCTTTTCCTTCGATCTGTGCACCAATGTTAAACACAGAACCTTGTGGAGTTCAATCAGTTACTCCTCCTATTAACAAGAACCATTTTTGCCCTCTGTTTCCATCTGTTGCCAGTTGTTTGTTATAAAACTTTCCATTTAATCCAGAGGCAACTTAGCCTCTCCAAAAGCCTTTGGTAAAGGACTTTACTAAGGGAACGATTAATTTAATTCTCGTCTTCATCATCATTTCTATAAATTTGGGTTGCATGGTCACAAAGCTCACTGATTTAAGTTCCTCACATACCTCCACTGCCTTTCTAAAAAGCTGGTATCATACCAGCTACCTTCTTTACCTATAGCAGAAAGATGATGCTAACCAACAAGTAACATGCTACAGTCATTAGCTCCTTCATTCCCAAGCTTCTCTTACACTTCGATGAATGCCATTTGATCCTGCTGCCTTGTTCATTTTTTGCTTAATGTACTGCAATTTCTTCCACTGATGTTTCATTTTCAGTCATATACTCTATCACATTCCTTTTTAAGAAATATTCTGGCATGAAGACCTCCGTAAGTGTTGTCAAAGTGAGTGCAAGCAATTCCATTTTTCAGCTATGACCTTATATTCTCCAAAGCTGCCTTTTACAGCTTGGCTGTATACTGACCCTACAGATACTCCGGAAACTTTTATGCTGAGTTTGAAGAAATACTTAACAATAGTTTGTATGCCTCTTGGGAGTTATTCATAAAATTTTTTTTTTTTTTGCCTGCCTCATTATAATTATAGGTTAAATCCACCAGCTTTTTTATTATTCTCTACTTTCATTATTCAGACAAAAGTTCAGGTTCAAGGAGGACGATGTTTTATTTCAGACATTTCACCTTACTCTGCTGTTTAGCCATGCCAATATCTGGGGGGGGCCTTTTGAAGTCTATTTAAATAAGCAGCATGCATGTGCTGCAAGCCTCCAATATGGTGTCTTTAAATAACTCCCAAGCTGTCTGCAAATATTTTACACTCCAGCCGCATCTTTTAGTTCCTTTTCAAGAAGTTTCTTAAGATTTTCTGTAGTCCTTTTTTTGAATTAAGCATTTCTGTATTGGATGGTTTGTCCACCACTACAGATCAGGTCAGCTGCCCATGGAAGAACAGCCTTAGTATCCCAGCTCTGCTCACTCAGCTCTGGATCAATTTTCACTCTCTCTAGCATTCTTGGTCCTACCAAAAATGCAAATCTAGAAGTATATCATCACGTTAGCCAGACCATTCACCTGAGTTACTTGATCTGAATGGTCACTTGCCATCTGATTCTATACAGGGTTTGGGTTTGTTTTTTTTTTAAACAGGGATAACAAGTCATCTGTCACACAGGCTGTTTATAACTATTTTGTAGTAAGACTTAAATTTGGGACCTCTATGTTGCAATTTTTACTATGTATATTATCAAGGCCATTTTAATCAGCAAGACACATTCATACCCAGAAGGTGAAAATATTCAAATAAACAGAGCTGGCCCCAAGACATTGAGCCAACAGAAGTCAATTGCTATACCTCTGCCCAGGAAAGGCAGCATGCTGGAACAGATTTTACTAGCAATGTCAAATCATTTTTCTTCCCATTACAAGCTCCCTTTGGGGCACTTATACCAAGGGATATAAGCAAATCTGAGCCTGAGAAACTAGATGGAATTTAAATAGAGATCTTAAACAGGTGTATCAAAGATACTTCACTGCTTTTTTAAACAATTGTCATCAGTCACACGTCATTTTTAAAAAGCCAATTAAAAAATTTCCTGAAAAAATAATCTGTATTTTAGTTTTATTAGAACTTTTATGGCATTATTAACCACATCCTGAAGCCAACCTTTTAAAAATCCCCATACAGTCTTTTTGTGTAAAACTCAATTAACAAATTTTGGATTACAAAACAAAGTATGCTTGTAGGAAAAATGGCAGAAAGCAGATTAACACCTTTAAGTTACTGTGTGTGGACACTGTTTTGTAAACTCCTTTAGCAGGAATTTCTATCATTCAACAGTGTCATTAAGCAATTCCTAAATGGGAGGAAAAAAAGTTCACAGTGAATCTCCATGAAATAAGAGCAAAGTTTGTGCATTAACAAAAAAAATCCTTTAAAATTCTGTCTAAAACACTGAAGTGAGGAGTGACTTAATAAAGTGCTAGTGTCCAACAGAAGATACCATGTTAGAAGATTTTTTTTTTGCATGTCTTGTACCTCGTGCTCTAAGGCCAGTCATTCCATACGAATCTACATTACAGCTGACCAGAAAAACATACCTATTTCTTTATTGTTTTGGATGTGATGCTGTATTGGGTTTGCATGGCAAGGTTTTGGTGGCAAGGACGCTACAGGCATGACTTCTGGGAGAAGCTGCTAGAAGCTTCCCCCATGTCTGACAGAGCCAATACCAGCCAGCTCCAGGACGGACCCGCCGCTGGCCAAGGCCGAGCCCATCAGCAATGGGGGTAGCACCTCTGGGAGAACAGATTTAGGAAGGGGGAAAAACTGCTGTGCAACATCAGCCAGAGGAGAGGAGTGAGAATATGCAAGAGAAACAACCCTGCAGACACCCAGGTCAGTGAAGGTGGGGGAGGAGGTGCTCCAGGCACCAGAGCAGAGATTCTCCTGCAGCCCGTGGCAGTCCACAGTGGAGCAGATCTCCACCTGCAGCCCGGGGAGGACACTACACCAGAGCAGGGGGATGCCCAAAGGAGGCTGGTGACCCCATGGGAAGCCCACGCTGGAGCAGGCTCCTGGCAGGACCTGCGGCCCCGTGGAGAGAGGAGCCCAGGCTGGAGCATGTTTGCTGGCAGGACTTGTGACCCCGCGCGGGACCCACGCTGGAGCAGGCTGTGCCTGAAGGACTGCAGCCCGTGGAAGGGACCCACGCTGGAGCAGTTTGTGAAGAACTGCAGCCCATGGGAAGGACCCACGTTGGAGAAGTTCGTGGAGGACTGTCTCCCGTGGGAGGGAACCCACGCTGGAGCAGGGGAAGAGCGAGGAGTCCTGCCCCTGAGGAGGAAGGAGCAGCAGAGACCCCATTCCCCGCCCCCTGTGCTGCTGGTGGGGAGGAGGGAGAGAAAACCAGGAGTGAAGCTGTGCCTGGGAAGAAGGGAGGAGGGGGGGGGGGGTGTTTTAAGGTTTGGTTTTATTTCTCATTATCCTACTCTGATATGACGGGGAAATTAGTTTAATTTATTACCAAAGTCAAGTCTGTTTTGCCCGTAATGGTAATTGCTGAGTGATCTCCCTGTCCTTATCTCGACCAACAAGCCTTTCGTCATATTTTCTCTCTCCCTGTCCAGCTAGGCAGGGGGGGTGATAAAGTGGCTTGGTGGGCACCTTGGGACCAGCCAAGGTCAATCCACCACAGATGCTGGATGCATTTACTGGCCACACGAAGACCAACTTTTCTAGGAAAGCAACTTTTTCAGATCTATGTCTGGATTGCCGGAAGAGCTCCCCATCCTTCCAGAATACAACAGTAGAGACTTTAAGGTTTCTATTACAACACACAGAAGCTTCTACAAGTCTTCCATTTGCTGAGATCACATCTCTTTCTGCGTGTCCAAGAACTATCCTAAACATGAAACCTAAATCAAACAAAGGTTTGGTTCAGGACCAAGGTGTTTTTCCAGGAGGACCTGAAGTTTACATTCTTTTTCCCCAGTTACACTGGCAAAGAAATAATATAAGCCTCATCTTACAAATGCTTGGACCATCACAACTGCAACCAACTTATCAGATACTGCAGCACTCACACAAAAAATGCAAATTAATTTAAATGTCCTCAGTATCATTGCCTTCATCCAGACTCATATTTAAGTAAATTAAAAAGAATGCTTCTAAGCTTTTTAATCTGCTGTTCATTTAGTCACCACATATATTGTTAAGAGGATACAAGTACTCATAAAAATCTGACACATACATATTTTTTAATTGTTTTACTTTCCCCATTGCTTCATTATTCTTTCAGACAGGCTTCTTCAGGCTTCTATGCAAAATAGCTTTTTATCTTCCAGCTTTGATACCATCAGCTCTAGTACATCAACTGTGTAACCACAGTGACATTGCATTTTCACATTCTGAAGCAGCGCTACATGAACAGGTTTATGCACCCCTCACACCTCCTAGAAGCTGGGGCTTCTTGCTCCAGTCCTGCACCCTGCCTAACATCAGCACAGCTGTTTCCTCACTGAGAGCAAACCTGGGGAAGTAAACTAATTCAGGCAAAAATACCTTGAGGAGCAGGGGAGGGTGAAAGTTATTTTTCCACCATATCAGTTTCCTCCTCTGTTCAACTACACTATCACAGCACAGCTGTGACAGCACAGCAGAGGTAAAGGGCATCCAGAAACTGAGATCGGTATCTTTAGTGCCTAAAACAAAGAAATCTGTATGGAACCATAGCCTAACCTACATTTATAGGTACAGATTTAGAGATCTATTGCTTAAAAACAGCTGCCAATGCAAAAAACTGTCAAAAACACTTCCAATAATAGGCAGTAATCATAAACTGATAGTAAGTGAGATTATTACATGAAGCACAGAGTTCAGCAGTGAAGTTCTATACCAGTGTAATGGACACAAAGTATGGACATTCTTTCACACATGAAGGCAATTTAATTTCTCAGATAGTTAACAAAAACCCCCACCCTTTCAAGAATGTGTTGTCAACAGAAAACCAATGATAAATACAGAGCATCCACTCCTGGACAAAAAGTTTGCAAAGAAAAAGCATTTATAGAAGGTCTGTAGTTCAAAGATGGAAAAATATTCTGCATATTCTAATAAACGACTGGTTTTTTTTCTTCAGGACTTTCATACACATTGGGTTGCTTACAGTGCAGAATATCATGTAGAATGATTGGACTCAAGAACACAGAACTGCATAAGTTTGATCATTTGCCAAACTGTTTAACATTTTCTAAGTATTAACAAAGAATAACAGAGGAGGATAAGAGGAGGATGGAGCTTTGAAGTATGTTGAATATTTTCTTTGCAATGTCTGTGAAAGTTTTTCTGGTAGGATAGTGGTGGTAACCGCACAACGGACTACCGGTGTTTCTTGGCCTTTTCTACTGATTCTCCCAACAGAGAAGTAGAGGTATCACCCAAGGACACTGCCCTTATGACAGCATCAGAAAACAATGCAGAAGTACATCAAGAGGGCTTCTTTATTTACACCAGCAGCGAAAGGAATGCTACAGAAAACGTGGACCCACTGCTCAATGAGACAGGAACCTAGTGACAAAGGACACAGAAAAAAACTGAAGAACTTGATCCTTTTTTTTTTTGCTACTCCACATGTCACTGTTAAGTTCTGCCCTCTGACCTCCCAGTTCCCCAACTCTACCAGCAGAATCTGTGGGAATGCATTATCACCTCTTGTCAAGGAAGACATGATTACAGAACACTTAAGCCACTTGCACATGTACAAGTCCACAGGATCAGACAGGATGAATCTGATGGTGTTGAAGCAGCTTGCCAATATCTCTATTAGGCCCCTCTATGTTATCTTCGAAAGGTCATGGCATGAGAGAGGTTCCCAATGACTGGAAAAACATCATACCTATCTTCAAGATGGGCAACAAGAATGATCTGGTGAACTACAGGCCAGTCTGCTTCACCTCAACCCCTGATAAGTTTATGGATCAAATCTTCCAGAAATCCATTCCCAGCTACCTGATGACAAGACAGTGAACAGCCAGCACACATTTACCAAGGGCAAATTGTGCCCAACTGGCTGTGTAGGTAAGGGGAGAGCAATGGGTGTTGCAACGCCTTTGACATGGTCTTCCACAGGGTCCTTATAGGCAGACTAGAGAGACATGGACTGAGTAAACAAATCAGAAGGTGAGAGGAAAACCAGGTAGACTATTGGGGGCAAAGGGTGATGACGACTACCAGTACAAATCCAGCTGATGGCATCCCTCAGTGATCAATACTGGAGCCAATACTGTTATAATGTCTTTGTTAATAATCTAGATGCTCGGACCAAGTGTACTCACCACGTTTGCAGACAATGCCAAATTGGGGGAAACAGTTGATACACTGGAAGCCAGGGCTGCTATTCGGAGGGACCTGACAGGCTGAAGAAATGGGCTGACAAGAACCTTACGGAATTCAACAAAAGCAAATGCAAAGTCCTACATATGAGACCAAATAAACCCATGCAACAGTGCAGGCTGGGGGATGACTAGCTAGGAAGCAGCTCTTCAAGAGGATCTGGGGGTCCTAATGGACAGCAAATTGAACGTGGGTCAGCAGTGCACCTCCACAGCAAGGACAGCCAACCACATAACATATTAGCAAAAGTTTAGCCAGCAGTCGAGATAAGTGACTCTTCCCCTCCATATGGCACTTCCATATGAAACTGTAACCAGGGTACTACATTCAGTTTTGGGCTCTCCAGTGTAACAAAGACATTGACACACTAGAGCAAGTTCAGTGAAGGGCTGTCAATATAGCCAGGGGGATCAAGCACATGACATATAAGGAGACACTAAAAAAGCTGGGTTTATTCAGCCTTCAGAAGGGGGAGGGGAGACCTTTTCGCTGTCTTCAACTACCTAATGGGAAGGCAGAGAGAAGATAAAGCCAAACTCTCCACAGAGATGCACAGCAAAAGGACAAGAGGCACTGGACACAAACTGGAGCGAAGAAAATTCCAACTCAATAGAATAATTTATTTTTTACCATGAGGGTGCTCAAGTTTGAACCAGGTTGACCTCAGAGGTCATGGAGATTGAACAAAGCCCTGAGCAACCTGCTCTAACTGGCTTGGTTTGGACAGGAGGTTCAACCCACATGATTCCAACCAGCAGTCAAGTAAAACCAGTGACTACTCACAGGTACAAAGCATCACCTAAGACAACTGCACCTTCATCACAAACACTTTTAAAATGAAGTACCTCAGTCACTCTCCTTCTTTTCTCTCTCTGAATAAGTCTGCCACCCACTCAAACTTTCCAGGCAAGTAAAATAATTTAAATAACATCAAAAGCAGGATCCAACAATGAAGGAAAAAAACACACACAAATAAACAAGTAAGTATTTTTTTCATCTCTAGCATTATGAATATATATAATTCTCTACTTACATGTGACCTCTATTGCTAGACTGGAAATATACTAAAAATTCAGACAGGAACAAGAAAGTTTCAGTGTTTTTATAGGAAAGATATCTTCCTATTTTACAGGAAAAAAATGGAGGATGAAAGGTTAGGATAGGCTAGGGACAATTTCTGAACTGCCAATTTACCCTCAAAATGTGAAAAAGCATATAAAGCTAACAAGCCATTTCAAGGAAGATGACACTTGAACAAGAATTCCAGAATACGATTTCTGTGGCAAATCAGCATGTGATGTTAACCACATATGATCTCAAATTCTGAACACTGTGAGAGTTTTATAAGCAAAACACAGCAGGAAACCTTACAGTACATTATGCATCTGATTTGCACACTTCTGATTTTAGATTTACGTTATGCACCATGGGATCCATCTTCATAAAAAAAGCTAAGCTTGTGCAACTGAGAATATAACAGCACTAAACAAACACCAATCTATTTTTAGAAACTCCTAAAAGGCAGTTACATGCAGAATAAAATTAATAACCTAGCCTAACTACCTGGAAATTAGGCAACCAACACTTTGAGAAGGTTTCCAGGTTTGCTGCAATAATCGGAACATGAAGTTGAAATAAAGTACTGTATCTACATACCAAAAGGAAGAAGAAAAATAAACAAGAATTTGTATTAGTTAACACTTCTGGATTTACCCTGCAAACCTTCAAAGACTATGTCAGATAGGTGTTATCCCCTCTGTAAAAACATATAAAAATTAAGTCCAGAAAGGCTCAATGACTTCTACAAGAAAATAATCTGCAAGTTTAGGACAGAAGAAGAAACTCTAAAATGTAATTAAAACAGAAAAAAGCAAGACACTTCTTTGATGTTGTTAATTGTTCAAAATTCACCTGAAATGGACAGCAAAAAAAGCACACAAAGAAAACACTCAACAACCAAGAAAACCTCAATAAATTGGTCAAATGAAAAAGGCACATCTCAGAAAAATCTGGGTAGGAAAAGGATGAAAGGAGGATGAGTTGGTTAAACTCTAAGCTGTGAGAAAAATTTGCATTTGCCTTTCTATAATGGTCAAAGACCTGGGTTTTTTTCCCTATTCTTAGTGACACTGGCAAGCTTTCATACCCATATGAGAGAGCAGTCTAATGCAGTTGACTGCCGATATGGCTGAAAAGCAATACAGACTAGCTCCACCAACACTTCCCCCCTCCCCAGGATTAGTTTTCTGCCAATTTAGTTCCTTCAGTCAACTTGCCATGAAGCCAGAGAAGTGCCAGTGTTGACTCAAGCAAAGCTGTGAGCACACTGTCTCTGGGAAGGGCAGCAGGACCGTCACTCTGAGCAGCACAGAGCAATTAGGTAGGCCTGGCTGTGTTGTAAATTGCTGGCGCAATTACTTGCATGGCCATACAGTATGGCCCCACACATGGGGGTTAGAGTTAGAAAATGACCTTGCAAATGCACATACAGTTAAAAAAAAAATAAAGTAAATCATGTCTGTTTATTAAAAATAAATAAATAAATAATTGGAGAAATGCAACAAAAACATAGGCAACAGCCTCCTGCTCACACTAGATACATTACATACTTCAACTCGCTTTGCAATAAGAGATCAACAATGCAATGAGACATGATGTAATGCAACTACATTACTGCATTAAAAACACAGAAATCTTTGTAATAGAAGTATCCAACTTCATTAGACCTAGCAACAATGAGTTTAAGGAACACTGGCAACTGCTAACTAAACCACAGTATGCTATAATTCACTAAGCAGGCTTTATTTTAAAAAGCTAAAAAATAACTTTAACATCCCTGGAAAAACAAATTTTCTCAGTAAGATGAGGAAGTGCTATTGATCAACTAATTTCTAATATAACAAAATAACACATTCTAGCTTGCTAATAGCATCCAGTTATGAACCTACTTTTCAAGAAATATCACTCAAAAGACAGCTGAAGCAAAACATCCAACTTCTTAAGAGACCATCCTGCAACTGGAGATGAGTTTCAGCCACCTTCACCCAAACACGCAACTCATGCTTACCTTGATCTATCAGTTCTTTCTATCACAGGGCACAGAGTAATAGAAGTCTTTCTTCCAAGTAAGGTGCAGTGCCTTTTCCATCTAACAAAAGTTTTGCTAGATGACAAAGAACTTCTTTATTGCATTAATGACATGCTTTTTTTTGTGGTATTCATCAGGTAAAGATTCAGCTACAACGTAATTTGCCTTATGGCAAAACTAAGGATCTCAGTTAAAGATTTACTGTGCCAAGTATATGCAATCATAATAACCTGGACCAGAGTAGTCCAGAAGTTCACTTTTGAAAGTTTATTCCCAATTGCAAAGGATTCTTAAACTGCCTCTTGAGCAGTAAGCCTTGGTAGAAATAAAATTACAATCGACTCTATTAATTGTTTCTAAAAGAAGTGAGCCTCAGAAACTGCAAAGGCAATTGTAAATATGAAACCTAACCTCTACTGCATAGTTCAAATTCTCATCTAATAGGCTCTTGAATAATCTTTCTGTTAGACCGTCATATTAAATTCTATCATCAGCAGGATATTTATATTTTGCTAAATGAGCCATAAAAATTGGACATGCCAAACAAACACAACATGATATCCCACAACATTAATAAAAATACATCAGTAGAATGAATTTTAGTACAAGTAAAACAACTGGATAAAAACATTCTCATGAAAATAACAAATATTTTTGCAGCTGTTTCTTACAGATGTAAATTTCTAAGATTACATAATATTAATCATGTCATATAGTATTATGTTTTAGCACACCAGCAAAATATTATTGGTATTTATCATTCCTAAAACATCATTGTGGCAAATCTTGTTTAAAAAAACAAACAAAAAAACAGGGAGACTTTGCACCAGCTATAGCTTGCATGGTCTGAAAGCAAACAAACGAAAACCCAGGAAGGCTTCACACGAAGTCTCTGAATCATCACTGTTCTTTATTTATAATCATTCAAGATTCAGTCAGAGAAAGATATCCCAAATTCAATGTCTTTCAATCCAAATTACTCTTTCACAGGAATTACTGTGACATACATTCAGAAATGTTTCCTTGCCTCATGCAGCACTTACAGCAGTTGCCCGTTAAGAAAAACTTTTTAAAGGCCTACTGACCAACCTGGGAAGAATAACCACAGCCTGTTAATTTATTCCCTCCAGCCTCCAGCCTTCACCATAAACTTGTTCTGCGCAGAAGTTAACCTGTTATTTAAAATAATTTCATTTCCCTGGGCAGAATAAAGCTGCTGTTACACAGAAGTATTTATTCTAAAGTTTATGTATTACACCTTAACCTGACTTAACAGCTCACCGGACAGATGAAAGCGGGAACGTCCTACTGCTCTCACATGCAGAGTCTGTCTGCTCTCCCCTATCCAAGCCATTGTCTTGCCTCTCCGCTTACCCTTCAGTGAGCAAATTCAGAGACTTGGCAAAGCGCCAATCTGGCAAGACAGTACACAGCAACTTCAATTTCTTTGGCAATAAACTGGTAAATCTCAGGGGTGGTGGACAGTATGAGACACACCACGAGGCTGGAATTTGGGGGGGGGGGGGGCAAAGGGAAAGAGAAGCAGACCTCTCCCCCACCTGCAGCAGTGAGCCCTAAGAGCAGCACAGCTGCAACACATAACTCCCTCTACTCCCTCTAATCAGTTAATAATGTTCTGTTAGTCCCTATGCCCAAGCCAGTTAATAATTTTAAGCCTTGCAAAGAGAACCAATAAATAGTTGGCATGCAGCTTTACATCCAAAATGGAGTTGCAGCCCGGTAAGATAAAAGCAGCAACGTCACAGTTCACTGCTCTAGGGAATCCATACACCCAATTTATCATTACCCTGTACAAGACAATAGCATCACACCTTAACCATTTTACTATTCTTTGGACAGCTTATTTTGAAAGCATTATTTTCAAACCTGATATCTGTGCTACAAATTGCTACTGTACATTAACTAGAAGACATCAGTACTCATGCATTTACTACAATCCTTTTAATAACCAACTATCCTCGTATATTAGAACATAATTCCTTCCACAGGTTATTTAGAAAAAAGTTATTCAAACAACAGCTTTGCCAAAACGCTATTTAACTCACAGCAGACATTACACCATAAATAAAAACAAAACAGCTTCTCAAAAGTTATTTGCTCTTAATCATTCCTGTTAGCTACAGTACCCAAATAACCATTAGCCATTCTGTACTCTGATTTATATTAGACTGTAATTCAGATACTGAATTCAGTTTGGCACAATCCCCAGTTCTGTGCAGGGAGACTACACCATACAAGAAAATTAAATAAGTTTTCAGGACTTTTACAACATTCTACTGAAAGTACTCAAAAGACATCTCACAAGTCTACATACTAATGAACTACTAAGTTCTACTTATAACATGTTAGTAGTTCTCAAAAAAAGCTTCCAACCTAAACATGTGTCACCAAATTAGCCAGTGATTTAATGATTAAAAATACACCTGATTTTAACCCATGATTTAAGAACTGGTTATCTTTTCCACATTTCCTAAAGGAAATGAAATTCCGTGGCCTCAGCAGCAGAATAAAAAACATTTTTTTGTCTTATATTTTTGAAGGCTCAGGGAACATACAGATTGCCAGGTAATTCTTTTTGCATCATGGTATCCATCAACACAGGCTGCTGGGCACCCACTATGGAAGTGCCAGTTACTCCTGTGAAGGCAACACTCAAAAGCAGCTGACTTGGCCAGCACAAGACACCAACTTTGGCTCCACCACAGCTTAAGATCAGCTTCACCTGAAAATATTACACATGCTAGGCTGCTGAACACAGTAAGAGGAAGTTCAACAACGCATGCTTTTGAAAATTAAATGTGCAAGATAAAACCAGGTTTAATTCTATATGATGAATAAGAATAGTAGTATTTTTAGTAGTGCTTTAATTTTCTTAATTTTAAGCAAGAAGTAGTCAAGTACAGAGCATCAGACAGATTTCAACCTATGTAAGAATATCCCTACCTTAAAAAAAAACCTCCAAATTGAAACCAAATAGGTGCTAAAACATGGGCCAAAAGAAAGGAACTTCACAAATCTGCTCCACGCCCGCCCCCAATGGAAGCGCCTTTTAAAACAACCAAGTTAAGATAAGAATTACATTTGCCTTTTTTCCCCGAAAAAGAATTTGTTCTCTCTACCTGTACAGCTTCCCCCACCACAACAGTTCCATTTTTATTTATCTTGTTTTCTTGACCTCCTGCAGTATCTTAAGCTATCCTGCACGCTCTTCCACTCCTTTCTGCAACACACACACACACACACAGACGGAGGCATACACTGTCCTGTGTACCGAGTCCCCTAGCTGCCCTGACCCCTGACTGCTCAGCCAGTATATGTACTGACACCAGTTAGCAGCAAACCAAACCATGCCGAGGCAACACCAAAACCTTCGCTTCAGGGACACTAATTTTGACTTCTCTATTTTATGGAAGTGGGCAAGTTTCAAAATTTCTAGCTATTTACCTGTGAGATCTCTACTCCACTGAAAACAAAAGGGTTTAATACCTATTAGTGGGAAGGAAGGAGACAAAATGATGAGATGACTCAAAACCCCTCATATTCTTATAAAGCAATATTTAAAAGTGGCGAGTTTGGTGATTAATCTCACATTATATGACCTGCTACAACACAGAACACCTTGACACCCCTCAGTCACCTCAATTAAAAGACACAGCTAAAACTCTATAGAAAAGGTGAAGTCTGATACTGCACTGAAATCCATGCATAGTCTTCCAGAAACAACAGTAATAATAGCCAAAGTTGTTGTTGAAACCATTACAATAAATAATTCATTATGTTTTATTGTTGTAGATAAAATAAGATGCAAAAGACTACAATATCCAAATAGGCTTATCATAAAAGTATCTGTGCAAGCAAGATGTTCGCAAAATGTTGGTTTATGCTTGCTATCAAGCCACATACTGATGTTATTATTTATGTTATTACTATTACTTTTGTATTTATACTTACATAAAGAAGAGTGTAAGGATCTCTTTTAGGAACATTCTCAAGTTAAATTTTTTTGGGGGGACCACTAAAAACCAGTAGAACTTCTGTACTTTTTCTGAAGAAAAAGTAAGAGCTTTCCTACCAAATCCAAGTGCCAGAAAATAACGGATGAGGCATCCCACACAAGATAGTTACTCTTACACCTGAAGCTTCTATGTCCCACTTTGTGGAAAATCATTATAGCAGCAGCTACTTAGGAAAAACTACCAAATAATAAATGCTCCCATAATGGAAACCAGAAAATTGCACACGGGTGGCTTCCAATTCAGAAAGCAGAGGACAAGCCTGGGCTCCTAGAATCCTACATCTCAAAATTAAAAAGAAGGTGATGATGTAGAAGACGACTTGGGCACAGGCTATTATTTTAGAATGAGCTAGCAAGTGTATTACAATATATGTTATAGAGCATTAATAGATAAATGAAGTTTATTTTTAGTATCTTTCTACATGCTCTAAGAAGCAGCCTGTCTTTCTTAATATTTCATGCTACCTATCACCCAAGCTAGATTGGCATGTACAAAAAATAAGACAGTAAGAAGATAGTTTCAATTGGAATTTGCCAAGAAATAGTTCTCAACAAGTGGGTTTCACTCCCAGAAAATAATCTGTCATTGAAGTCAGTGGGAAGGTTTCCTATTCTTAAAACCACTGGAAAGAAGAGTTGAACAAAGGTCTGAGAAGACACATGCAGTGCTGGAAAGAAATTCTGAATGGGTCAGAGGACGGGGAGACATAAGCAAGCCACGGAAGAGTCACGAATTTCCCACTTTCAGATAGAAAACTACTCTCAAGAAAAACAGAAGGAAGGAACAGAACATGTCTGGACATTGATGGGAGTGATGCAAACCAGAGAAAAATTCAACAGCATAAAGCTGGAGTTTGGATTATAATAAAGACACAGAAAAAGGTGAATGATACCTGGAACATCCCCTCCCCTCATTTTCAAGCTAATGCTTATCTCCACTAGATCATAAACAAAGCGTCAGAGACTGCTTCGGAGACAATTACAACAAATAATAAAAAAAATTCACTGTTAAGAGAAAGATAAAGAGTCATAGCAGGTAGAAAATTTCCAAGTGTTCTATCTGAATACAAACTCCACTCTGGCCTACTAATTTGTATTACTCCTGTCAGAGACTTCTCAATGTGATTAAAAGGGAAAAAAAAAAAAAAAAAAGGCAAGAACGGCTGACCATCACTTCAAATGGCAACTCTATGTCTATACACTAATATACAAATGCTGAGTGTTTCTGTACCAGTCCAGAATCTCAGCTACCTTTAAGAAAATACACAAGTCTATAACCCTTGCTTTGGTGAAGACAATTCTTTACATGTGAGCTGAATGAAAAGCAAAGCAGACTTCTAGAATCCTCTGGCAGACAACTGTGAAGTTTCTTTTGCTGCTGCTAATGGGTAGTCCACATAGTTTTCTCTATTATTAGGAAACCTGTAGCCAAGAAAATGGAATGAAAATTGAGCAAATTCCTGTCATGACTGCATTGAAATCTCTCAGCAGCTCTGAAGGTAGGGACTGGCAACGCTCCTTAGAAAGGAGGTCCTCAAAAACAAACTTCAATATTGGTTCTCAGGATCACTACTGTAACCACCAGAAGACTGAAAAAAGAAAACAGGGAAGGAATAAAATGTTTCTCCTTTCTTCTGGAAAATACGTGCATTTAGGAATACTTTAAAGTTTGCCTGTTACCTACCTACAAACATAGGGAAACTTTACATTTAAGGCTGGAAAAGAGAAATTACAATTTCCTTGCAACTCAGTAACACCCAAGGAGGCAGAATGTAACAAGAGTTCCCACTATTTTTCTCCAGGAATAATGATCAACTATTCCTACAGGTTGAACATCCCCTTACTCTAAATCCAAATAGATTTTCCTATCATCGCTTTGTATTTTAGGTGTGGCTATCAACTGGAAAACACGGGAATTCCTGCAGATGGAAATCTCTAATCACTAAATTTCTAGTCCTCCAAATCAGGAAAGAATTCCCATGCAATAGAACTGCTTTGTTAGTATGAATTTCTGCACATTCCGCCCATCACTTTGAAACCTTACTGTAGGAAAATAAATTCAGAAAACAAGGGGAAAGTTTTACTAATTCCACTTGCAAACTAGCTTAAGTAACAAAAGTAAGGTACTTTCCACACTTCTGAATTCTAACAATCCTGACATTTCAAGAAAAGTAAACACACAGGTCATGTATATCAATGTATACGATGTGTATCAACTATTAGCACTGCTCCAGAACGGTAACAAATGAAACTTTAAAAAGAGTCAAACTTTATACTTCTAGGGATCTTGTTCACATTTTCCATAAAAAACGTCTATACAACACAGCATAAAAAATGATGACACATTAGATACACAAAACTGGACAAAACCCGTGTACTAGTATGAATCACTGTGTTCAAGAACAGCATTACCAGAAAGGCAACAGATAAATCACTCAAGGAACACCCTTCCAGAAAGACCATTTTGTTTTTATTGGAGAATAAAATAATAAAAATATTAAAAGGAAGCACTTTAACAGCAGAATGACAGCTGTATTTCTTCATAGTAACATCTGTTACACTAAACAAGAGAAAAGCAGTATCTTACTGGACATGTGAAATCAAAATCAAAGTTCTGAACAACTGTCTTAGTTAAAAGCAATTAATTTCATTTAACTGTATGCTTAAGTGTGACTGATAGTCAACATAAGCATGACAGCGCCAGAAGTTTCTGTGTACATATATATGTATGTGTGTGTATATATAGGTACATACTTAAACAGCACAGTTTCCATTAGACTGAGTTCAATTAGCAATAGACCTAACATCCATTTGGCACCTAATTCATTTGTTTTGCTCATTAATGGCAGGGATGGACAGAGGAGTCCTCCCCCTCCTCTCTACTAGCCCTTAACAGAACACTTCCAAAACCATCAAGTAAACAGTTTTTGGCTGTTGCTTACGCAGACTTCAACAGAGTCCATGAAATATACAGACTCAGACTAGCTATAGATATAACTCTAGGCTCATGTATTAATCATCACCTTGCAACAGAAGTTGCCGTATTTCCTACTCTATACGCTTTTATTCTAATTTTTGCCCACGTTATACTTGTTTCACAAGTCTGGCACTCTCGTGCTTGTCTAGCCTTGGGATAATGGTGGTTCTAACGTCATTAGGGTGATCTAATGTGCTGCTGTACATGTCCAGATTACAGACTGCCAAACCTCCCCCCATATATATATATATATATATATATTCTGTACCTTTACTTTTTCCTATAAAGTCAACATCCCCAATAAGAACCTCTCAAATAGCATCTGAAAGGCTGCTTCTTCCTTTGCTTCAAATCAGTAAAAAGTTTACCAGCTCTTACTAGATCTGCTATAGTACTATCATCCCATTTGGACTTGGGCCACCCTCAGAAATTTTTTGTCACCACCACCCACATCAGATTTTCTTCACACGTGTGTGCACACTCACACACTCTTAGCATTTCTATCACATCATCAGTCCTAAAATTAACACGTCCGTAAATAATGAGGAAACACAAAACCAGCTGATAACTCAGTTCACCAATCGTGAATACTGAAGCTTTGAATGGGGATGCTATCCAGTGTTGGTCCTGCTGTTGGAAAGAGACGTCATAAGTAAAAAAACATGTGAGTGTTACATATGAAATCTGTCTTTTCTTAGCCACCTGTCCAATGAGCAAGTAGCCAAGGTGCACACAGAAGACAGAGACTAGTCATTACCCTGACACTTGTATTTGCGCAAACCTCGCTACGTTCTGTCAAGAGAGTTCAGGAAAATGGAGCGTCTGCATTTCACCACCAAACACTTTAAAGGTAGAAGGGAGGTAACACGACAGCCATTATTACCCAGAAAGAGTTTCTGAACATCACAATTTCAGATTAATAATTCAAAACAACAAGAAGTACTTTTTTCACACCATACTTCTACTCCAGAACATCCAGTAATAAAAACCAAAACCAAACATTCTGCAGCAAAAGAAAATCTGCAAGAGATATGTTCTGTATAATACAGGTACTACAAAACCCCCAATGCTAAACTTATCCCTGACTTGAAAAACTCTACTTATGAGGAGTAATTTATTTCATTAACATACATTTTCCTTCGTTATCATCATGGTAATTTTGCAAAATTTAGCAGTCTATTGGCCTATGTCATCAGGATATGTGCTTATAGCAATTTTGCAAGACTACAACAGCAGATTTTTTTTTTTTTTTTAGATCAGTGAAACTGTAAAGGCTCAACAGTTAAAGATAATCGAATTTCAGGAGACTTTTTGCATTATGATGAAGAGCTTTGCAGTGACAAAACAAACCACCAAACCCGTACATCAAAAAAAAAAAAATTACTCAAGGCTTTATAAACGCTAAAGGTTTCTTTCAGTTGGAGCTGATAGATTCATCATCCCCTTCGTATCACAAACGTAGGTACGATCCCCCTCCCCAAACTAACCTCAGTCCCAAACCTTTAAAGCAGCATTTTAGAAGCAGACGAGACTCGTTTTACGGTGGGGCGAAAGGGTACGGGCTAGGCCGGGGCCTGGGAGCAGGCTAAAGGCAGGGCAATGCAGCGGGGAGGCGGCACAGCGATCCTCGCTTCCCCTCCTCACCTAGCGCTAACCTTGCCCGGCCGCCCACCAGCCCACCGCCCCTCCGAGAGAAGATTCCTCCTCCTGCAAAACCGGCCCTGCCGCACCAAGCCCAGGCTGCTCTCAGCGCTCTGCTCCTACAAAGAAAACACTGCACTTCCAAAGCCTCCCAACATAGAAAGAAAGAAAGAAAGGAAAAGGACAAGAAATCAAATCGCCCTCGCTAACCCCTCCCTCAAAAGCAGCTCTCTTTTCACCAAACCAAACCACCCCTTACGGCACCCACCCTTCCCCCACCACGAAGCCACCTCTCATTGTCGCCGTCCCCCAAAGGGGACCCATTCC
>NW_010972631.1:6616550-6628891 GCF_000737465.1 Haliaeetus leucocephalus
CGAGGAAGCGGTGCGCGCCGCGCTGCCGCCCCTCTCCTCCATGAACGGCGCGGCCGGGCCTCCTCACCGGCGCTTCCCTGCCGAGACCCCCCCCCGCCCCGGGCTCGCCCCGCCCGCCACCCCGGCCCCTAGACGATAAAATGGCCGCAGTAGGGCCGTGCCCGGTAACGCCTCGGGCTCTCCCGCTCCCCCCTCGATCAGCTGGGAGGCAGCGGCTTTCGGGAGGTGAGGAGGAGGAGGAGGCGGATCGGGCAGCCGAAAATGAATGAACTTTCGAGAGTGCCGGCGTCCATGGCGCGGGACTGGGGCCCGCTGGTCTCTCGCCGCGCTCGGGCAAAAGGCCACAAAGGTCTGGCGGATTCTCGCCAGCCGCAGAGTCTTCCGGGGCCTCGTCGAGGCACGTTTAAAGCCGAAACTTGAATTCTGCAGAACGTACGGCGTTGCCAAGCCACCTAGGCAGAAACTGCAAGTCATGGCCTCGGGTATATTTGACTTTTAAAATTAAAAAAATCCCTTTTTTCGCATGTAAGGTTTTACGTTTTAAAAAGCTTTCTTGTGAAGCCCAAGAACCCAAGTGCCAAAACCATACATCCTTTAAAAACTGGAAAGTGAGTTACGACAGCCTAGAGTTAGGGAAAGCTAGGTAGGTACTCCCTTCTTGGACAGGTTCCTTCATCTGGAATTCTACTGACCCCACTTCTACTACAGAATCGGGGAAGTTTTATGTCTACTTCAAAGCTCCTAGTTTCTAAAATGACTAATGCCTGAAAAAGTGAGCTTCCAGAAATGCTGGAACTTAAGAGTTTGTCAACTGAAGTCCCAAACTAGGTAAGTTCAGGTACCTAGTGAGTATGAAAATTAAAAACCAGAGAGAGGAAAATTGTTTCTTGTCCTTTAAGTCTTCTAAATTTGTTGTTTTCATTCCCAAACTTTCTGTATGGACACCAACCATATTCATAAGCCAAAGTGTTTAAAAATACTTAAAGCGAGAGTGCTCAGTTTTTACACAAGCAAGAGGTTAAAAGAAGCAGAGAATAGCACAGAGCTGGCCTGGAAGAAGACACGAGAGATGTCAGACTGCTGCCCAAATGCTATGTCACACCACCAGAGCTAACAAGCAATTTGAAAGAATTCCAAAAGCTGCAACAGTGCTGGCAAACCTACATAACTCGGTCTTCAAAATCTCCTTGGAAAAAAGGCTTTTTTCTGAAGGAGAGATGGCAAAATACTCCTGTTTCATTAGTAATAAAATTAACAGGAAACAATTAGGAAAAATCAGTGCAAGCTAATTATACAGAAACCAGAAGACCATATGTTTAATAGAAACCTAATATTAAAACACAAACAAAATCAGAAAAAAAAGGAAATTTAGAACCTAATTTTCAAAAAATATCCTATTGTATCTCAGAAGGGCATTGTCTAGAGAGAGTTTACTGCAGAGGTTACAGCATTAACCCACAAAAACAAGTTCCTATTGACAGTTGAAGCCAGGCTGGTTTAAGTGTGCCCAATTCTTCACAATTTTTAAAAAACTAAGGATTATGAGTTAGGATTATGACTTATTTGAATAAATGTTTGATACACAGTAGTGTGCTTTTGTTGATCAAGTCAAGCCATCAAATATAGCTTCATAGTCTTATTGAACTGAGGCACTGCATAGATTAAAACACCTTTTAAAGTAGAAATGACAAGGGAAGAAGTTATCAATATTCATCTAGATGCATGGTTGATTTTAGGCTTTTTGATTGATAATTTAACATCTACTTTTTTATGGAGAACTGCCCCAAAATTACATCTCACTGCAGTGTTTTTTCCTTTATTTTGAAGCTCTTGAAGGATGCAAGAGAATACTATGTAGTGAAATCTCTTGTTCATTTGTTTTTCATTAAGCTTTTATTAGTAGTCTATTCTCAGCCTCAGACAGAGTGGTTTTTTTTTTTCTTTTGAGAAGTATTTGTGAGGGAATGCAATACTGATGGCACTCAAGTCTTACAAAATCTTTAGCATCCTCTTAACTTTGCTTAGAACCAGAGGATTTTCCTCATGTATAAGAAGTAACTGAGTGATCAATGACAAAGACAAAATTAGCATTCCCCTTCCTGCTGGGGGAAATCATACAGAATTTACTGAGTTTTCTTTCTCTTCTCAGCCAAAATGTTAAGTGTGTTCACAGAGTAAGAGCCCAGGGATGAAATGCATCAGATCACCCCTTCCCGGCCTGTAGCAGCCACTAGAAGTTGACTACCCCCACTCAGGTAGTTGACAATCACAAGACACAATCTAAGATCCTGAATTTACAAACACTTGCATATGCACAGCTCTGTTGGCACAGCACTTCATAGAGTGAAAAGCCGATTACTTCATTAGGCAATGATGAATATTTGTTTCACCTTACAAATCTAACTTTTGCTTCTCTTCCCACGATGAAAAAATTGTTATTAATGAATGTGGCTTAGATGATTCAGTACTGAAATGATGGGGAAAAAAAGTCTTTTTTCTTTGTATTTCTGATTCTTTCCAATTACTTCTTGGTTCCTCTATGTTTTGTAAGGTTAGCCAACAAAATGGGGCTGGCTACTCCATAGAAACATTATTTCCTTACTTAAGGAATAAAATGGAATTGGGATTGCAGTTTTGCAGCTTCTGTAGTTGTGGTAGTGTACATTACTTAATCTTCTTTACTACTACATAAATTGCATATAGAAGTTCAAGGGAATTTATAGGCACCTTGAATAATTTTTTGTTATTTACAACCCATGAACCCATTCTACAGGCTATAAATCAATGCTTTTTAACAGTCTCACCTTTCAGAAAATAATGGTTATGGGTTGAATTATTTTTCACTGTTTTCTACTGTTGTTCTTCGAACTGTTCCTTGAATGTATTAATGATGCACAGTCTGTGTCCTTTGTTAAAAAAAAAAACCAGTTTTGTTGCTGTCCTCATTATCTGATGCCTGGTTTTTCTCTGTGCATTTTTAAAGCAAAATCAGATGTATTTCTTGTGCTTGCAATGTCTTGCTCCTGCTGTTAAAGCTAGTGTTTTAATTTTAGGGGTTTTCTACCTGATATTATTCCAGGATAGCTCACATACTGTAGTTAACTCTTCAGGAAGGTTCCCAAATGGAAGAGTACCATTCATGTATGTGCTAGGACTTACAATGATACATCAGGATGTGAAAAAGTTTTTTGTTAAATTTTCCTATCAAGGATAGCTTGTCGAGTAGGTAGTAAATAACTACGGAGTGCTGAAGATCACTGGGACTTTGCCTAAAATGTTTTCTTAATTCCTTCTTTGAAGGACACCTGTTTTTTAAATCTGATCAGCCTACCTCAAAATGCAATACTGTGTTATTGGAGAACTGTAATAAACAAATACCTATTAGGTTTCCTGCCACTGTCATAAACATTCTGAAAATAAAAATCCCATTATTCATTGCCATGGCTGTTGCTTAAATATCTGCTGCACTTAGTCATTACTGTATTATAACCATTCAAAGAGAAACAGTTTTAATTAAATGTACAAGTTCTCTTGTTGGACAGTCAGATCAAGCAACTGTGTTGGGCTGAAAAAATTGTGACTCATTAAGGATCAAAGTGAGATTTATAGATATAAAAGAGTGATTGAAAGATGTGTCAGCATCCTTAGCCACAACACAGCATTAGATATTACTTTTGGAAATAAGTATTTCTTTTTGTAGGGTCTGGGCTATACCTGGAAGGCCATTTTTTTCTAGAAGAAAAAAAAAACAGAATTTGGTGCACAGCCCAGAACCATTACATCTGTGACCTCTCCTGAACAGAAGAATAATTATGATCATGAGAAAAAAAAAAATTATAGAAGATAATGATTTAAAATGTATGCATGGAATCATGCTAAAGAAGAAATGACCAATTATAAATGAAAATATAAAATGTTCCATCCAAAAAATTTGGGATAATCTTCTATATTTTTAATTATTCCTTAGTAATGTACACTGGGTAGTTATTTTATGACATATTTTGAGGTAAAGATTGATCTTTAAAGAAAAGCAAAACTGTTGACAGTTGTTTTGTAAATGTTAAAAGGGAGCACGTAAAAGGCTCAAGAGAATACATCAGATCTGAGATATTTAGGATATACTTCCCAGTGTATATTCAAAATGGCTGTATAAAAGATATTTCAGTATATTTTGATGCACTTTATCGTATTTGCTGTAAGTTTCCTGAAGCAACTCTGTTGTTAATCTGAAATAAACTTTTCCTTTTCTCTAATATTTTTATGGTGGTACTCTGATGGAAATATGTTTTTGCATGCAGACTGATGAAATACATTTACTGATTGCAATCCAAGCTTTATGATTAGGCAACAGTATAAATCTGTTGTTTGTCTTTCAGAATAACTCTTTCATCATTTTACTAATAAGAGCAGAAGTTCTAGCTGATGTAAAGCAGGAAAAATATAAAATGTTGCATTTGTCAACATAAATAGTATGGCACAATCACAATAGTCTTTCATCTTATAACAAAAATAATATAGTGAATGCATCTACAGCACAAAATATTAAAATTAAAGACTGTGTAATCAGGAAAATAAAATAATAGAAATTTTTACCACAATAAAAAAATTAAATAAAAGCACAGCAAGACTCAGACTGTTACTTAAGGCATGTCAGGCATCCAAAAACATCCAGCATACAAAACATACTATGCATATATGCACAGTCAGACCCTGTCTCTAATCTCTTGCTTTTCAAATCAATGGGAAATATGCCTAAGTCAACTTATAAAGTACTTTTAAACACATTTAATAGATATTGAAACTTTTTTTTCTATGAAGTTATACTTGTCACTCTCACAGTCACACATGGAAAGAAATATGTGTTCTTAATTGCCTGCTAATAAAACAGAACTTGAAGATTGTCTTTCTTTATAATGGTCTCACACCCATCAGAAAAGGAAACTCTGTTTTGCAGCTGAAATCCTTGGAGATACTTTGCCAATAATCATTAGCCTGAAGATCTTTACGTTAGTAGAGATGTCCAATTTAAACAAATGTATATAATAAACATATAATGCATATAATTTAAATTGTTTCAGCAGGGTCACACATCTTAGAGGAGGATCACCTTTCCCCTGTCTGTTTCATTAGATGCCTATCTGTCTAAAGCTTTAAGAATACTTAGGTTTCAGAGCAATTAAGGCAATCTTCTAGCAAAAATTATTATGCATTTTATATAGGAAACTTCTGTATGTATCCAAGTCATGTTTATAAAAATAAACTACACCAAGGACACATAAAATAGGAAATATTAACCCGTACACATACAAGCAAAAATGCATACTAAAGCAAAGAAAAAGGTCAGGTTTGTGTACAAGGGGTTGTATCATAATCATAATAAAAGCAGAGGCAAAAAATCACTACATCCTACCTCTAGTCAGTGTGCATGATGCTCCCCTACTACTCATGCTGCTGGCTAAGACACTGAGTTTGTTTCTTACAAATTCCCCTTCTAATCAGAAAAACTTCTGAAACCTCTTTCTGACTGTAAAAGGATATTGGCGATCTGGACTATGATGATGGATGCGCTTCTGCCTGTGTACTTTAGTGGTTAAGTACAGTAGTGAACTCGGTCTCATCTGTGAAGGGGAACCAGTAAAAGCATATGTAGGAATAACTGTACTGCAAAGAATAGAATCCACAAAGGACAGGATTTGAAAGATGTAAAGGGATCATTTCATTTGTCCTTCTGCATAGAGTTAAGTTGTAAAGACTTAAAATGTCACTGGCATATGCCCTTAAAAATCTCTGTTTAAGATTGATCTTCAGTCTCCACAAATAGTGTATTAGAAAGGTGGGGGTTTTTTTCCATATTAACCTAAATAATCTTCTCTACAAATAAGTTTCTTCTTCTACCTCAGTTAGAGTTCACTGTGCTCTTTTGAGTAACTTTTCTATATTGGGAGACTGATGTTGTGTTTCTCAGTCTTTTCTCTTCTACTGTTCCTCCAGTCTTCCTTCATTTATTATTTTTAATCTCTCTGGAGTCTCTTTAACTTGTATTTTAAAGTGGGGCATTCAAAACAGGATGCAGTACTAATGTAGGTCTCTCCAAAGCTGAATAAAGCAGAATGACTGTCTTCTGCTTCTGACATACTGCAATTCCCTTTAATATATCCTAAAATATTTTTCAACAAAATTACAGTTAGATCATGGTCAATTTGTAATCCAATATAAATTCTGTACTGTTGTTCCCTAGCCAGCTATATCTCATTTTGGATTGGTTCATTTGATTTCTCCTTCTAAAGTGTGTGATTTTCTACTTGCCTTCACTGCATATCATCTTGCTGGTTTAGATAATTTCTTTTAATTTATCCAGACCACTTTGAACTCTAATCCTGTGCTTAACCTAACCACCTGTTAGGTGCTTGCAACACTTGTGGTCTTGCAGTGAAAATAATAGTAGAATCATGGCTAGGAAAAACCTGTGTAGCATCAAGAGCCTCTCTCAGACTGTCACTGAAATACTGAGAGTGGATTTTTCAGCCTATTTCCTGGTTCAGTTTTAAGAAGTCATACACGACAGTAGCTAATATCTTACCAGAGTCAGTATCACCTGCATGCTCTCTCTATTTATCCTGCATGCCAACTATTCCAATGAGGATGGACAAAACTGTAGTGTGACATCAGAGCTTTCCAGTGATTCTCAGAAGACTGAAGTACAAGATGTGTAAGACAACCTTCATATCTGTGTAGAAGTCCAAAGTTCTTTGCTCTTTTCAGTCTTTTTCCTCTCTTCCACAAGATGAGGAATGTCATTCTGGGACATTACTTCCTCTGTTAGAAGGATGTGGACATCCACTGCTATTTTTGAAGATGTCATTTACATTCTTTAATGGAGGTATAACCTAACAGCACCAGTCCACATGAAATACTCAGTTATACATATAGTAATTGTCAAATGATGGAATGTGCGTTTGGAAGGCTCAAGGCAAGATGAAGTTTTCTCCAGAACTGTATAGATAACCAAACTAGCCCCTGCATAATCCCTATGAAATAAGAGGTAAGAAATAGTCATGAAGTAGAGCCATGGCCCTGATGGAGTCTGCAGAGAACTTTGATTTGTGTAAGTGATATGGGCCCTGAGACAGGGGAGGTTAAGGAAATGAGAGTTGTCTCATGTGCTCACATACTGTATAAGGACATCTCAGTGGGAGGGGATGTTCTAACTCATAGTGATTTGTGAGTTCTGCAGTATTTGTTAACAAGCTGTCCCAGTTTATAAAGCAGCCTATCACAAGCATTTGTTTTAACTATAAAGATTCCCCAAGTCTTTATGCTCTTTGATAAATGACAGTGTCAGCCATTATGTATCTGTCTTTGATTCATTCCAGGCATATGTCATCGTTAGCTGCATGTATAAAAATGAGATGAATCTGGTTGTCATTGGTGTATTATTCCTAATGGGAACCATCAGGTCACCTTCTTCAAGTAGTCACTTGTAGCTGTTAAAAGTAGGAGGCCAAGATGCAAGGAGACAATGGGGTTGGGGAATAGTTGTTGCCACTCCAAGTCCTGTCAGAAATCATTACAGCCCCTATAGTAACACGCTCATGTCACATAAACATGTCACTAGTATCACTGTTGAATTTTGTCAAAAGCTAAGATGTTAACTACCATAAGCACAACTGGTATGTGATTGGATTGGCCTGCAGATTTTGACAGGAGTGGATCAGATTGGTTTTGGTGTTCCACTCCTCCTTCTGCTAAAAGATCTTGAGAGTCGCTTTGGTAGTTATTTGTCTTTTCTGGGAGCATGAGGTCCACAGCAGTTTGTAAGCATATTGTGAACATATGTGAGGATATTACTCAGACTATTTAGTGCTCAGAAGAAAGATACTGTTCCTTTTAGTATTATGAAGACATTCATCTCTATTTCTTTTTAAGAAAACCCTGTGACTTGTGATTAAATTTCCTTACTTTAATATATAGAATTCTGTACATTTCTATAAAAGGTACTTAGATCACAAGCACTGTTTTCTTTATTTTTAAACAAAATAAAGAGATGAAAACTGATCAGTTTTCCGTCCGTTGGAAGATACAAGTACTTTGACTGAGGATTTATGGTTGCTACAACAATGTGAAATTTTAGCAGACTGTTTAAATTACAGTTACCATATAAGGACACTTAAAGTGGAGGTGACCTATTATTAATGTCTGCCCTGTTTGCTGCCTTGTAGTATAGAAGCTAAATGTATTGTTTTTCATCATAGAGAAGTTTTAAAGTGCTGTATCAGTTTTCATCATAAAAATTCCAGACTCTGTACCACCCATAAGGATGAATAAAGATTGTAATCATTCTTTGGAAAATTCAACAAATGAAATATTATCTTCTTAAGAATATATAATATAATTTAGAGAAAGGAAAATGAAATCTTAGTCATTACTCACAAGTAGCTTTCCAAAAGGAAGATCATCAAATGACACTTGAAATGTATTGGGAAGAAATTCAATGCTGTAGAATGTTTCCTGTCTTACTGCATCAAACTTTGTTGTTTTCATGCAGCAGAAGATTTGAAGAGGCCTTAGAACAACATATATGCTATCTATATTAAACTATGTTAAGATGTTTTTGTGATTTCTAATTTGTAGGATCTGATTAACTATATTTTAATAATTTGGGGGCATTATGAGTTCTATTACTCTCCTCATCAGTTTATTTAATAGCAACCCATCGGCTACCATCTTTCTCCTCCTCCCCAGACAGACTCACCTTGTTTTCAGAGTCTCTATCGACTTCTGTCCCACTTCTCCCTGTGGCTCCTGTACTAAATGTAATCCTTCAACTTCTTGTCTGTCATTGTTCAAGTTCTTCCCATCCCTCAGTCTTCTCTAAAATCTTTTTCTCTAGCTCTTTCCTTTCATTCAGTTTCTGTTTTCAGCTTCTTCCCATCTACACTCTCAGTACCAAAATCCCTCCCATGCTTCCAACAGAGATTTCTCCAGCCCTTTTCTCCCACAATTGCCACCCCATTCCTGCCTTCTGTTGTGGCTCCCTCCCACTGCTGCTTCTGCTATATTAGTTTGTTAGGATCCATGATCCATATTCAATAACTGAGGATAGTCATAGCTGAAATTTAGCTAGATGAACAACACGAAAATCTTGTCCCTATTTCTTCAGTATATTTTCTTCAGTGCCATAATTCAGTCAGGTAATAAAACACATTCTTCTCTTCTTGTATTAAGTAACATATGTCATTTTGTTTTTAAAAATGTTGCATACATTTTTGTTGCATTGCAACTGAAACAGCAATCCAACAACAAATTTCATACTCAGTGCAAAGAACCTCAACAAAAACATAATTAATGCAATGCAATGTTTGAGATTTTAAGCCAACAAAAGCCAGACCATTTAGAGCTAAGGTTCCCATAGCAACCTTACTCTATCTCCTCCTGTGTCTGTGTGATAGGGTCTTTTTTTACATGACCACATATTGCTAGAGAATGTGCTGTATTATTCCATAAATAGAACATCAGTTTAATAGGTGAGTTAACTACACAAGGACTTAGAAAATTATATATATGTCTTCAAGGAAGTTATATCAGCGTGCCTTGTAGAGGTACTGTACATATATAAATACTAGAAGAAATTTTCATGTAAGCTTCAACATGATGTTACAATATCATTAACATAAATCCTGCCTGCAAGTGAATTTTTGGCATTCTTTTAGTTTGCCAATTATCTATTTCCCTGTATATATAGAAAATACAAATGCTAAATAATTATGGGAGGAAACCTGTTGGTATTTCTTAAAAAATAATACAAGGAGACTCTTCAATTTTAAGTGATTATTTTCCAGAGTAGGCAGCTACATAAAAGCATATAGGAATTTGAAAGAGGCAGGCTTTAGTCAGACTTCAGGGCCTGAAATCATCCCATTTAACTGTAAGCACTTAAATAAAGGGGCCAAAGTTATATATACCTTGTAATTTCTCTACAGTCGAGGGAGGTAGAAGAGCATCTCCAGAGGATGATTCAGTCCTCCTAAGATGTGATTTGCCTTCCGCCTATCTTACTCTGCTGACTATACAGTAGGTCTGGAGAAACCAGTCAAGATTCCCTCCTAGCCCAATTTATTGCTTAAAGTAGAATAAATCCAAGCTGTATTGTCCAAGAAAAGGGATTGAGATTTTCAGACATTTCTGAGTACTTAATGTGTCTTATGGGTTAGATACAGGAGTCTCCCCAGACTACACCAATATCAATGTCTAAATCCATGACTTCACGTTCACTTGACAGTATAAATTTGTTCTGGATTAGGTAGGACAACACAGGCCATCTCTTTTGAGTACATATAGAACAGTACTGTGATTATTCTGGGTTTACATTGACTGCAGAAAGACAAATTATACCTTATTTGACCTAATATTAAAACGATGCAGACAGTAATACCTGATTTATATATAAAGACTGTTGGAAGAACTTAACTTCATTTGTGTGTGTATATTTGAACCAGCAGAATGTGTTAACATTGATTCAGCACTTTACATTCTTCAGCTGTGACATTTTTGATACAGGACTGTGTCAGAGAACCTAGGAATATATCTTTACAGGCATTGGATAAGGTACCTCAGCACCCAACTCATGAGTTTTGATTTCTACTTCTGGATGCTGAGTTAGGCGCTGCAGCTCAAAAGTAATCAAACCCTAAGTTTTTTGTTGGATCTAGAGCAAGATGACAAAGTTGAGATCCCTGACAGTTTATCTGTACCCTCGAAATGTATGTTTGGAATTGGAAGTGGTTTATATGACACCGATACAAAGCTCTGGCAAACCAGATGGCAATCAGTTAATTTGGGGAGGATTTTAAAACAAGAATAATATGATGAAGTAAAACAAGGAATAACATTGAAAGAAATACTCCTGACACAAAAGAGAGGAATGTCATCCATTTCCTCAGTTGGGCTGCAGAATACATTTTCCATATTCAGTTTCTTTGTAAAAAAGACCTACAGACCTGGTTAATGTTCCAACTGTTGTTAGAAGCTAAGCAGGTGGATAGTGCTGGCATTCAACTACTGTTAGCTCTGAAGAAATCTGACACTCAGTTAGATGACTGGCAAATCCCTGAAGTATCTGCTTTCCCATAATAATATATAGACAACAATGAGACAATGTGTCCAAACAAAAGCGTGTAGCAGTCTGAAATATTGAACAGTTCCCCAGAGAAATAATAATGAGGAACTGTTCAACTAACATCCTCTTTTGCACAGGGATGTTACAAGGCAGTAATCATATTGTGCTGTGCTGGATTAGACTTTGTTGGAACTAGCACATTTAACTGTAAACCTTCATTTAAGATAGTAGTGAGAGAAAGTGAAGATTTTTTTCACCCAAACAAAAAGCAAATGCATGAGATCCTGGGGATCTGAATGCTCTGAATGAAAAGCTTTCATCTAGATACAGTGCAGGAAGGCCAAGTGGGGTAGTAGCTCAGATGAAAATACGTAAACAACAAATAGAAACATAATGGGAAAAAAAGCTTGATAGTTTGAAGAGTATGGGTGTGTGACTGCTGTTAGAAGTCAAGACGTATATGTCAGAGCACAGGCTGAAACAGTTTCTGATGCTGTGAACAGGGGAACTCTTAAGTTATCTAAATCCTCTTATACCCAGGGAAGTAGAGCCTTGCAAATTCTCTTAAGTAAACGCAGCAGCAACAAGAATATTTGACCTCCTTACCAATTTGTTCTCTTAGTGGAAACAGTTCAAAATGTTCTCTATAGTGGGTCAATATAACTTTAACCTACATTATATAGTTCACACACAACAGCATATTATTTCCTCTTCTACGACGGGAATAACTGCAGCTTCTCACTCATCAGGAGAGCAGCACCTGACCATCAGCACTGGCCGGCGTGTGAGGAACACCATAAGCTTGAACTAACTGTATCCTGAGACAAGAACCTCATTAGCCCTGAGGGTCCGCAGGCAAAAGTGTTGTTTTCTTATCGGGTTTTAGGTTGGTTATTTTTTTTCAAACTTTTTCACGCGTGGTTACTTACGGGCTTGTAGCAACTGCTTGGAGAAAGTGGATTTTGAAACAGGACAGCAAAACATCTTTCCTGCGTTGCCAAGGGAAAGGCCCACGTGTCCGGAGAGAAAGGAAAAGCTTTGAAGTGTGAGAAGAACCAAAAAAGACGTAGCTGGTCCAGAAACAACAGTCACCTGTCGGGAGAGACTTCTGGTGACGTTTCCTCAAGCACCTCCTGCCCAGCTCTCTCTTCCAGAGCCCGCAGGAAAGCCTGCGGCCGCCCCGCTGTACGGGCCAGGCGGGGGGAACGGACACAAGGCGTCTCCC
>NW_010972631.1:6628901-6736189 GCF_000737465.1 Haliaeetus leucocephalus
CCCCCTCAGCGCCCGCCCGCCTCAGCGCCTGCCCGCGGAGCCCAAGCAAACGCCGCCTCAGCCCAGCCCTGCCTGTAGGGCAGGAGGGCTGTTTGCCCTGCGTGGGCACCGCCCGGAGGAGCAGGGCTCCACACCTGCAAGGTACGGCCTCTCTTCACCTGGTAAACGTTGGTAGCGGGGCCATCCCGCAAAGAAGGGCTTCTGGCATCACTCCCTTCTCTGACAGACTTCTTATTCCCTTAGGCAGTGGGTCAAACCGCTGTTATTTTGCTCGACCGATTTGTTACGAACTTCATAAACACCTACGTTCTTCCACTGTTACTCATCACGTACGATATTTGTAAGTATACTGGTTGTAGCACTTAGGTTAAAATAAGTAAATATATTAGTCTTGCAACACTTAAGTTGAGATATATATGTGATACTAGCATGGCAAATAACAAATACAATATTTCAGTTTCTGTAAAGCGGTAGTAACCCATAAGCAAAAACTGTACCAAAGGGTATGTTGAGTTACCCACAATGTATGTGTACCTGTAAGAATAGCCTACCACCAAGGGTAAGTGCAAAAAGATAAAGTTAGCTTTATTGTCAACATTTGCCTTCCTTGGGTCATGAAGATTTTCTTGATGTTTTACATTCCACATCTGCGGGACATTTGCAAGCCATAATGCCATGGGAAGTGTTAACATGTAAGATACCGTAGAACCATTTTGGAGCAGTGTAACGGCATTCTGATACAGATCTCTCCGGTTGAAGAAATAACTACCACTTCTAACTTAAATGAACCCAGAAACCAGCAACTTACATTTCAGAGGCAAAATTCTGTGGATGCCCTTCCGCAGCAGAGATTAGGGTTAGCTTGCTAGAGATCTACCATCTATGATTGTCTGAGGCATACCTACTTCTTAATTGGAGCTTCTGGTGCAATAATTACTATTCTATTTACAGCAATAACATGACTTTTAAATCAGTTGTTTTCTCATAGATCCAAACAATAAAGATTAGCAATGCAGTATCGGTGCTGGAAGGTACATTAACCTAGCAGCATAAGATAAAATAACACTTAGATTACTACTCTTTTGCTTTGATGCACCATTAAGAAAGTTAAGAATCAGCAGTCAGCTAGGGATAGGAAAACCCAGTTTTACTCTTGTTCAATTTTAAATTGGTCGCTAATACAAGATCCTGAAAGAAGTTGATAAAGGTAATTCGTTCATGTTTCAGACAAAAGTTGTTGAATACAGTAACTCTTTCAATTATGGCAGTAAGGAGTCTGAAGGACTGAAAAGAGTAGAGCTCAAGCTGAGAGGGGAAAGAGAATGAAAATACGTAAGAGAGGACAAGGAGATCCAAATCAGGCTTTTAAGTCCATCAGCAGAACCAGCTGGTGAATGTTTTGGAGAATTGGGCAATTTATTTGGGCAATTAAATATGTAATCAGAAAATTAGCACTTGGCCTTAGTTTGTGTTTTAGGAAACAGCTGCATAATACAGATAATGCTGACTGATATTTGTAAATTGTGCAGATGAAGCCAGGTATTATTAAGAACAAAATATCTCACATATATATAGTCTCAAAATACCTACCCTGAGAGGTAAGAATTCTTTTATAAAGGCTATTATAAAAATAAAATTCTGTTATAGCTACCTGGCCCATGAGAAGTCAGTCTTTGAACCATTCACAGCTTCTAATGCCTTAAAATTCTCCTGACAAATTCAGCAATACAGTTATCCTGACTTAAAGGAACATAGGCACAGACAGTGGGATTCATCTTTCTTGTCTTTAGATGAATGCAGAACTGTAGTCTACATCCGAGCTAGATGTCTGGCATTCTTTTATGTTTAATGGAGAGAAATAGGCACTTTTAAGGTATGACTCATTTGAGATATTTTTAGATGTCTACTTTAGAATGAGATGAATTGCTCCCTGAAATCTCCTGTTTCTTTCCATTAACTCTAAAGGGTATCTATAAAGGGTCTAGCTCAGATGTAGATTTCTATAGTGTAGGCGTCCCTATTTGATTAGATTAATTGTATCCTGAGAGACTTACCAGAAAATGCAAGCTGGCTATCTGAATTCCAGAATCACACATACATCCTTAGTCTTAAAGAGGAAAGTACTGGGTAATGTTCTATTTCTATGCCCTGTCCAAGTGTCTCAACATTAATTTAATTTTTTATTCCTTTCCTCACTGATTTTTCTGGGCAGGTTGTCTTCTCTAATGCTTTTGGACCCTGATTTATGTTCAGAATATGCCTACATGTCATGCTGTGAGTAGACACAGTCTTTAAGCTGTGCTGGTGCTGAAAGCTGATACAACCTTACACTGCAAGTGTTCTGAGCTAAGAGTGTGCACTCAGAGCCTGGCCGTGGCTAATTAACTGTGCCGCATAGCAGCCTTGTTAGCTGTAGCATAGTGTGACATTTACTGCACTCACGCATCTCTTGATCAGTACAGAACATAGGCAGGATGATCTGGGGCGTGTGTAAAGTAACCATGTAGACAGAGCTGCAGAGAGGTTACAACCCTTCATCTGCTTTTTTGCAGCTGCACAGTCTGCTTGTCATCTGATTAGGATTAAGAGTGTGTAATAGAGTAGATCATTGCATATAAGTAAAATAGAAAAGATCTAATTATGTCTTGGAATTGTGGAATGTATAGCTGCTGTTTTCTTCTGTATGGTCTGGTTGAGTGGAAAACTCTAAAGAAAAGAATGTCCAGTCTTCCAGATAAGAAGAGCTAAAATTTAGTGTTACACTAGTGTGAGTAACCAGTAACTAACAAGAGCTATTTTTAAACTTGCATCAGAGTAATTAAGATTAGCGGATGTCCTATGCTAGTCAAAGGATATGATGTACAGTCATTGGGGTGTAGTAAGACTGAGATTCTCCAGTGAGATGGCCTTTACAAAAATGATGCGTTAATCTCTCCAGGAAATTCAAGTGACAACCTCACCTCATGCAGTCTGCATCTATAATCATTGCATCCACAGTATTATTCTCCCTTTTCCTTAGCTTCATCACTTACTGTGGAAACAGCTATATGACATTTTCTCCTAACTGTTGTGTTATCTCCCGAGAACAGGGAACTTAGAGCAAATTCTTTCTTACCCTGCCTCACACAGAGGTCATTTTACTTGTGGGAGCAGCACCTTTAATCAGTTTTAGTTAGGACTTTTCTCTTCTGTCATGTCTGGAACGAAAATTTCTTCACAACTTTTTATCTCATGAAATTATGTTGTTATGGCAATGTTTTATAGTGCTGACCTATACATTTGATGAATATAATTACAAATTTTTAAGCAAGCATTTCTAGACTACTCGTCCATGCTTCAGAGTAAAGTGGAACACTGTCCTTCCACAAGTAATTTACAAAGTGAAAGGATTATGTTCTTTTGATTTTTCATTCCCTTATAAAGTTGAAACTGAAGAATGACTCTTCAAGGTTTTGAGTGAGTGTTCTAATTAGTGAGCTGAATAACAGCTCCTGTGAATGTCAATAGTTAGACAGACTTGGCTTTCTAAACTACGTTTGTGCAGGAATAAAAGAGCAAGTGTTCTTGAAAATGACTTTGTCACCTTTTCAAATCATACTTCTAGAACTATACTTTTAGTCAGATGTTTTGCAGCTGAAAATATTTCATTTTTATGAAGCTAGTCTTGACCAGATTGTGCCATTAACATACTTTTGTTTACAAAACATCAACAAAAACCCTGTCTTGATGGTCTTAACCTTAAAAATAGGCTAAACTATGAAAGTATGTCTGAACATTTCACTCTTCAGAAGAATTTACAGATCTTATAAAGTACCCTGTCTTATCACTGAACTCTGTGACACAAGGAACAACAATATTAGGATAAAAGTAGCCCAGATTGGTATAAGACATCAGGAGTTATAGCACCATTTGATGACAGACCTCTTCTATGACTGGCACTTAGTGAATGCATTTTAGTGGACTGCATTTAGTGATGCTGTGTTCTTACAACAGCATCAAGAAGCTTTGATATAGCCAGCCCAACTTTGATTTCAGGCTCACTTACTGAACTCTCAATTAACTTTTTTAGTGTAAAGACTCCAGGATTTTACTGATCTAGCAATTTTTCTTAGTCTGTCACAAGGGGGCAGATTAGTACTGTGAAGTTTGTAGTTTTTTTCCAGCACTCAGCAGTAGCAATCTATAAAAGAAGACATATGTTCAGACTCATCATTTGAGAAATCTTGAAATACATTGTTGCCTACAGTTTGATTTTCTTATCAATATTGAATGATGAGGTTTTCATTTAAATATTTCAATCACAGAATGAATGTTTGTTCTGGGGGATTGTATTTGTAACATTTTAGTGCAAGAAATAAAATTAAACAATGTAGCGTAATGGATTTTCCATTCTACTTATCACACTACTCATGTAGTGTTCAGCTGACCGCTGCAAATGATTAGCTGTTGCCACTTTTGTAACTTTTATAATTTATAAATGCAAATTAGAATGATTTGATTCATTAAAGCTTGTTTCCAAAACTTCTAACTCCTTCACAGTTTCTGGTAATCATGTGATAATAGTGTGTAGTACCCCTTAAAAATAATTTTTTTTTATGAAGGTAAATTAAAATGGTAGATATTTAGTTCCATAAACCCCTTTCTTAAAAAAAACCAAACTTTCATTCTCTCTTTTACCTTTACTTTTCAAACAGTATATTCTTACCTCAAGCTGCATCCCTCTTTATTTGCTGCAAGCATAACTCAATAGTCCACTCTGTTGAAGGATGTAAACCAATTTAACTTGAATATTCCTCATTTCCTTTTTATCTCCATTGTGAATTGTACTAATTTTTAGCTTTTAATTTTCTGCTGAAAAGTAACATTCTAAGTTTCCTTTTTTGATATTTACTGAATTCAAAGTAACAGCATTCAAAATTATCTATGTTATGATTGAGCCTCACTATGTTTACATATATACTGAAAGAGGAACAGTGCTCCAGCTTACAGATTTTTCAAGACAAGGCTGTGCTCAAGACCTTAAATACTTTGCACAAGCTAGTGTCTGACTGAAATGAGCTGTTAAAGCATCCCCTGGATTTTGATCTAGAAAACAAATAACAAAAATTTGCTTTGTATGCCAGAGAAAAACAGTAACAAATCCATTTAATTTACTGCATGCTGTAAATAAGGAAAAAAAAATTGTATTTCTGTTAAAATTCTTGCTAAGTTCTGTTGTAGCATGAGAATATTTCCTGTGCTGAGAAGTTTTAGACTGAACATGCACTGTAGTACTTTGTTTGAGCAAGTATTTTTAGAACATATTTATGTACTAAAGAATGTCTTGTTTTTAATACCTGTGATTCTAGAAAAACAAATATATAAATAACATATCAATATATTAAGAAGTGGCTAACAGGAGAAAGATAAAAGTATCTTCCACTTCTAACCACTTATAACAGAAATGTTACTAGTGTAACCTGGTGAAAATAAAATAAAAGGAAGGCAGATGATGATATGAAAGCAAGCCTAACTGAATTTCAGGGGGTAATTTCACCAAAATACTGTCTGTTTTCTAGACTCCAACATGGAGGCTAGTCTATACAGACAGAATCTTCTATCTGCAAAACTCTAACAAGCAGGCAAAGTTTTAAGCATTTGCCTCTTAAGTATGTGCAAAATAAGATAATTCAGAAGGTTATAATTTGATAACAAATGGTGGCTTTACACTGTAAAAGCAACCCACCTTCAAAAGTATCAGGTCTATTATGTAAGATAAGACAAGACAAAAAAAACCCCCAAACCTTAATTTTAGTAGAGTTGCAATCAATCTTTACTAGAAGATGGCAAGAACTTTTTTCTGAAATAAAATGTCTCAAACCAAATAAAAATAACCTGAGCCTGAAACCGAGGTCACATGTAGAAAATTTCAGCTCAGATGTTTAAGGTATGAGAAAACTATAGGAAATAGAAACTAGCTAGTAGTTTCGCATACTATATATATGTGTACATATATATATTTGTGTATATGTATAGTGATAAAAGCTCTGTCAAAGGAAATGGCATTTGACTAAAATATTTGACATATTAAATTCTCATGCCAAATTTAAACACAAATTATGTAAATGGGATTATATATCTTCATATATATAAAAATGCATCTTCAGATGTCAGGATTTGTTACAAATAAGCAAATGCCTTAGATATCTGTTCTCAGTCTGCAGGTCATATGTACGTGGGATGAAGTACAGAGTGGTGGTTGTTCTAAGATCAGAAGAAAGGCATTAAAAAGCCTTGTTGAAATTTATGCTCTATTTTTAAAAGAACAAGATGTCAACTTGCTTTTGCCTTTTCTACATCAAAACAGCGTTATTTAAATTTCTATAATTATTATGTATACTTCTTGTGTTTTTAAGTGTCCCATGGTAATAGTTAATGAGAGAAACAGAAACGTATTTATTATGCCAAATATTTATTCCATGCTGCCATTACTCCTACTGGTAAATCTGGTGTGTACTGACCTTATTCATTGTGTCCAGGACATTATGTAAGGGAAAAATATGCATAATGTTGTTGCAGACAGTACATCCCACACTTAAAAAGAATCAAAGTACTCTTTAAGACATTTTTTAGAATCTAACCAGTGATACAGACCAGATGGCAAACATTCAGCGTACTGTGTTTGCAAATTTCAGCTGAGCCTTCTAAGAAATCTTTCTGGATGTGAATGGACTTTTTACTCTCTATGCACTTTAAAACATCATTCAGGATGTGTGTCTGATCTTTTCTCCTTCATTTTGAATTCAGTAACAAAGTAGAATGCCCAGAAACTTTTGGAAAACAGTGGCAAAGGTGATGGTAAGAAAATGGCTTTTTAAATTCAGTTTTATGTTATAGTACTCCTAGAATAAAAATGTTGGAAAATTAATTTTGAATCTTAGTTCAGAGGATAAATGGATTCTATTGCTTAGTATCTTTTCAAATATTGACCCCATACCAAAGACAGTATGAAAGAAGACCTGATGTCATTTATACTGTTGTTAAAGTTTATGTTGTTTGATTTCAATTTTTTGGCAATAGATACTTATATATACAGGTGCATATGTAAGGTGTATGATAGTAAGATATTTAGTAAGTTTATTACAGTTAGAAAAAAAAATTCGCTTCTAATTTTTGGGAAGGTAATTTTATCACTGTTTTACTGATCTCATGGCAAAAGATTATAAATTTCTATAAGAAGGCAGAGGGCACACAACTGAATGGGAACTATAGTGTTTAAAAAAAGTCATTAACAAACTGAAAAGGGTACCATGTGCTTTACATGTTACTCAGTCTTGTAGTGAAGATGACTAGAAATACAGTGTCTTAAAAGAAAAGCTTAGACTGAAAGGGCTGGTCAGGAAACATCGTGTAACAAAGCATCAAAACTGCTCCCTCTGTGATCTCTTTGGAGACCACAGGGTGCAAGTGGAAAAGGGAGAAGAGTTTCTGAGTATGGTTCATTTTATCCACCTACTTTCATATCATGATCTAAGACTAGAAGAGTTGATAACTGCTGAAGAATGGGCACTGAGAGATGGTTATAGCTCATGTATTCAGGACTGTATTAGTATACATGGACTATGAGAGAATGTCCCCTTGGAAAGAAAATAGGAAATGCACATGCAGTGCTCCAGGTGCCTAGATTTCAATTCTGAGTCGTCTCTGAAACAGGAACTTTGCTGTCCAGTGGCACTGTGGTTAACAGCGCTGTAGGCCTGAGAAGGTTGACATAAAGCTGCTGGAATATTCATAAACCATTTCTTTCCATTCCTATCTGAATACTCGAAAATACCGTTAATTGCTCCAGGAGACTGTTTCTGAAAAGGCTGCCCCGTCATCTCCCCGAACATCAGAGGTTTGTGTTCCTACCGAGTGGGAAGCTCTCCAATAGACACTCAGTTTTATGGATGTAACTGAAAGAACAGCTATGAAAAAATGGAGGGTACATCGTTACTGGAAAATTAAACTGGTCCAAACTGTGGGCCTGAGCACTGACGCATGACCATACAATTAAATTATCTGAGCAGAACCTGCAACAATTTTGGTTTGTGCCAACCAGAGTTTTCCTAGATAGTGCTTGGGAAAGATTCAGGTTAGCACAGGCCAGGGACTAGTCTGAGTAGGCAGTCTGCAAGCAGGTAAAGGAGAGCAATGTGGCCACAGCATTATTTACTAATACAGGTGTAGCCAGGGATGGTGAAGCCAGAAACCCAGTCCCATGTTAATCAGGCCGGTAAAATGGAGACATTTAAAGGCTAGCAGGAAAGGGTTTATTTCCAAAGGATTTGTATAAAGGTAGAATAAGAGCCCTTGTGGTTCATCTTGCTTTATAGGGCATAGAACAGGGGGTCATGTACCACATGGCCCATCCTGCACCAACTCTGATGTGTGACCTCAATAGGTGGAGCGTATGTGTTAAATGTGAAGAGTTATAAATATATAATCACTTTGTTATTATTATTTTTTGCTATGCACCTTGTGTTTTCTTTTGCTAATAGCTGAAATATATTTGCATTAGTCATGAGAATGGGTGCTATATATTTACCCTGAGACTCTAAATAACTGGTTAGTTATTGTGCTTGTTATAAATGGATAATAATATGCTTTGAAATCTAAATGGACAATAATAAGCTTTGAAATCTTTGAGTTTAGAGGATCAGTTTATTTTAAACACCCAAGTCATAATTGTGATGGTTTTGGTCACAAGTCGCACGATTAAACAACCTAAGTCACAAACTTTAACCTAGATTTAGCATTTTCAAACGAACTGAAGCCCTATACCACTAGATGGCATTATGTAGTCATTTAGGAACTATGGAAAGGCACCGAATACTAATAACCCATACAGATAACGTGAAAACCGGTCTTACCGCACCACAATAAATCTTTTTGTTTTCAGGTAGTAATAAAAATTTTTAATGGTATCACTGTAAGGGCAGGATGTAAGATATTATATTTTAATACTGGTTTTGTAACAGCATGCCAATAATTGCTAGCTTATTAACTCAGCCTAGCAGTATATACACACTTAAAATGAGTTCTGGAAAATTTAATAATATAAAAAATGGGGACAGATGACAAAGGCATTGTGAGTGCAATGCACTCACACAATGTAAGGTTTCTTCTGCACTTCCTCCATTTGTATCCAGCCTTGACTTACAGCTACAGATTGGTCTCAGTTAAAACCCTGGAGATGAGTAGCTCCAAATCCTGATGATGTTCAACACTCATTTCCAGTTAGGAATTTTGCAAATGTTCCCCATGTTTAGAATGGGACTAACTCCTGGAACCAATTATTCATGAACTTTAGTGTGCTTAAAATCCAGTCTCAGATCCAAAATTTTCAGCCTCAGTATATCTCTACCAAGAGTACTGCGGCCCCTGGGATTTTTTTAACAAAGCCTATTCAGTTTACCATTTGCTATGATGGCTTCATAATGAGAGAAAATATCCATGAGAAACTAGTTTTCAAATGCCTCAGTTCTGCAGACAATGCCTGTAGCCCAAAGGCTTGTCTTATTAGTAATGGCCCCAATTCTGACCACTTGTCTACAGGCATATAGCTCTTGTTGATTCACCTTTATAAGTTAGGGCAAATTTAGTCTTTAAATTTCTCAAGAATTGTGATAAAAATTAAAATTTTACTTATCTGTAAGTCTTGTTTCTACATGGTTTTGGTTAAACAAAAGTTTTGATTAAACCACAAGAAGTTCCTAAAAAAATTCTTATTTCTGACCTGTATTAAATTACCTGTTGGTAACAGTGCCAGCAGGCAGTGGAGAGTCTTCAGAGCTGTTCATGGTGGAAAACCTTAGTTTGTGGCATTAGTGTCTTCCTGATCCAGGAGACTGCCAAAGTCACACTCATTCACTCTACACTGAATAGTATAGTAGTATAACATCTACTATATAGCATGCTAGGACCTATATATACAAATGAAGTTAACTAATATAGCATGATAAGTCTGTGTGCTACCAACATTAGGTCTGTCTGAGGCAGTTTAATTATTTTCTGGCTTCTTTTTTTCTTTCTTTCTTTCTTGTTTGTTTGGTTGGTTTTGGTTTTGTACACACTGAGTATGATGTAGTGTTCTTTATAAAGATCTGATGTAAATAAGGCTTGGGTCAGACTCATTAAACTTTCCTGAGATAATCAGGATGCTTTCAAGAGGTTTTGGTATTTTGTGCTATGCCCTTCCTTGTTTATACTGGGTTCAGCTGATGTAAGCACAACCACAGAGACAGTTTACATCAAGCTCAGTTCAAGTAGAAAAGTTGGGTTGAAACTTGGAGAAAAACATTATTAGCTTAGCTAAGTGCATTTATTCCCAAGGTACATATCTCTATTGACACTTATTCAGTAAGTCTCAGTAGTCTACACTATCTGTGGCATGATTTTCTGGCTAGAGAGAAGAGCTGAATGAAAAATGGAAAACATAGGGCTGCTTAATGTAATGAAAATGGAGAACAGAAAATTAGCTGTTTAAAATAGCTGCTTGCATGAAAACTTCAGATTTGTGAAGGAAATGCAGGTTTTTTTCAGGGGTATAGACAGATAGCTGGGATCTCAAAGCAACAGTTAAGATGGTAAGGGTGAGAATCCTGTCATCTAATTTCAGGTGTCAGGGACGTCTGATTTAACCTCATCATCTTATGATCAGTGGAGAAAAAGAAACACTTCTAGGGTGTGATTTCACTGACTGTATTAGTAGGAGAGGAACTACACACTAGCAATGCTTGTTTCTCTCAACAGCAAAGGGAGACTGGGCAACAAGCTCAAAAACATTCATGGACACTACAGATTTCTATCTTAGTACAGCTGAATCCCAAGCTTATCATAATGTATATGATCCATGGTATGGACATCATAATATAATGATGAAGGCAGCTCTCTCTTGCTGCTCAAATCAGAGCATGGGGGTAAGAACGTCCTACCCCCGCTTGCCCCTCCTTCCTCTAGAAATTCCTCAGGTTTTAGATGCAAAGCTCTTTTAAACCAATAGGTGTTTGATACCAAATGAATAAACTGTGGAGTTTTTAACTACAATTTATTGACATCTTTCCACTTACCATATAATGCATAGTTATCTCAAGCTCATTATGGTTGTGTTTTCCTTCCATTTAATGTGAAGTTAATTGGCTGAAGCCCAAAGTTATAAAAACTCCCCTGAAGTTGTGTTACACGGGAATATCTAATCTGAGGTGTCTTCTCTTCGGGTATCAAATTTCTCAGAGCCGCACTCCCTGTACGAAGAGCAATTATGGGATTTATTCTTCTGACCAGTAGTAAAATGTTGTATTACTGTGTAACCACTATTAGCATCCTGAATTAGTCTCAGAGCTGTGGGATAAAGTTTAAGCAATATTTTCAAATTATAATACAATGAAAAGTTGCAATATACAGATTGTTAAACTGATGGAGCTAGACAAGTAACAAAAGTTAATCAAGGAACTGCCATGCTGTTTTTTTAACAAATAGTGCATTGCTGTTTTGCCATGAGGTGTACCACAGAAAGAATAAGAGGCTTTAGAAGCTGTGGGCAGTCCAGGGGAGTGTATATCTCTGTGATTCCATTTTTTGCAAAGGTCAGGTGAAGGCTGGCTTAATTTTGTTGGTAGCTGAACAGAAGACAAACCTGTTTACATTCCAGAGGAATTAATTTCATGATTGTGGTGAAGTCAAAGAAGAGGAATTTGGGAGGGTTTGCTCATTAGTGAGCTTTCAGAAGAACATTTCAGTGCTCCTCCTTTTCCTTTTATATGCTTTTAGCCATCTATTTTAATTTTATTCAAAGAGTATAGAAAATAAAAATCTATTGTCTTTGTTTCTGAAGTTGTTCTTTATAAATAGGGTTTGCTATAGTTGTGCTTATTCTGTTGTAATGAGATAATTTTGTAATATTGCTAAAATTCTAATTTGTGAAGATAATGATGTTGGAGAGTTATTGAAAACATGGAAAATTTATTCTGCTGCCTTCTCTTGTACTTACTTATTCATTGAAGAAACCTGAGGCGAGATCTAGGATGTCAGAAATATTTACATAGAAGAATAGGGAGATGTTCATATTCAGTTCTATAAATGGGTTTAAAGTTTATATGACCCATATATGTTTGGACTAGCTTGTCTTCTTTGTGGAATCTCTCAAAAGTACGAATCTTAGTATTTGTGGAGTAACCTATTTTTCCATTCATTCTTGTAATGTATCCAGGAAAAAAATCTGGAATAGAATTGTCCTGGTTTCAGCTGGGATGTAGTTAACTGTCTTCCTAGTAGCTGGTACAGTGCTATGTTTTGAGTTCAGTATGTGAAGAATGTTGATAACACTGATGTTTTCAGTTGTTGCTCAGTAGTGTTTAGACTATAGTCAAGGATTTTTCAGCTTCTCGTGCCCAGCCAGGGCACAAGAAGCTGGCAGAGGACACAACCAGGGCACCTGACCCAAACTGGCCAACGGTGTATTCCATACCATGGGACGTCCCATCTAGTATATAAACTGGGAGGAGTGGGGGCAGGGGATCGCCACTCGGGGACTAGCTGGGTGTTGATCGGCGGGTGGTGAGCAATTGCCCTGCGCATCGTTTGTACATTCCAATCCTTTTATTACTACTGTTGTCATTTTATTAGTGTTATCATTATCATTATTAGTTTCTTCTTTTCTGTTCTATTAAACCGTTCTTATCTCAACCCAGGAGTTTTACTTCTTTTCCTGATTTTCTCCCCCATCCCACTGGATGGGGGGGAGTGAGTGAGCAGCTGCATGGTGCTTAGTTGCTGGCTGGGGTTAAACCACGACAGACTAAAAGGACATGCACTAGCTAGGATTAAACAAAAATGCAGGGAATCAGTGGTAACAAAAAAAGAGTGACTAAGCAGTCAGAGGGTATTCACTAAAACCCCTCCTGCTTCTGTCCATGACCCGAAGACAGTAGTGGAAGGACCTCTTCCCACAGTGCCTCTGTGAAGGTTTTACTGGATTTGATGGAGAAAGATCTCAAAATAAGGAGGTACTGCTCTTCACTGGGAAGGGAGTCCCTTTTTCTTTAGGGTGCAGTGTTCTCCTGGGGGTGACTAGTCCTGCCTGTGTCCTTGCCAGCACGGTGGAGGCTCTCTCTCTTTGTGCAGTCAAGTGCTATTTGTAACTTCAAATCCTGGTCATCCTTGGCCTTTCTGTGAGTCTGCTACATTCAACTAGTGGTAACTCCCTTGTATTCAAGAGGAAAAATGTGTAGCAGGGAGCTGGTGAGGAGCTGCATCCTTCCCTACCATCCCAATAAAACTCATATGCAGCTCTCGTTCTACACCCACCTTGGTTCACCTCTGGCATCCTGATGATTTGAGATCAGTAGTTTGATTGCCCAGGAGTGTCACACAGATTACCAGCTACACTTAAATACAGTGTTTGTCCAGGTTCACTTTGTCCCACCAGTTCTAGGTTTTCACAGGGTGTGAAAGGCCTGTGATGTGCTGCTGTACTGTGCAGGTCCCACTTACAGCTCCAGTGCTTGTCTCTGTGCGGCTGCCTGGTGTACCCTGTTATTCCTAAGACCTACTCCAAACGTTCTAGTTAGCAAATGCAAAACAGTTGTTGTCTGTATTTTTCTCTCTTTTCTGTACTTCCTGAAGGATTGCAGAGAATATTTCCTTTGCAGTTTGAACACAGTGATTAGGCCGATCCTATGAATGACAAGATGCAAAATGCTTATATACATGGAAACAGATGGAAGGCATACACACTGCCTGCCCGTCACCTTTACTATACTTGGAGTCAGGCTGCCCATTCCTTCCTGTTGCTCCCTTCCAAAAAAAACATTTTGAAGACACAATGTCTGTACAACATTTTACTTTATTATTTCTCATCATATTTCTCTTCTGATGTTACAATAATCCATGACCATGTCTTTTGCTTTAATGATTGCTGAAGTTCATTTAGATGTTTGGAGGCAAATTGGTTTATTAGATGTCTTTAGATTTCTTTGTATATGCATATATGTATCAAAAAATCAAATCCCCATGTTTGCAGCTAAAGGTCTATCCTGATGGCCGTCTCTTGCTCTGTGTGATGGCCCCTGTTTTTGTTATGAATGTTAGAAATAAACCTCAGCGCAGGTAAAGGCTTGAAACTCATACTCCTACTAAAGAGTGTTTATTATTCTTGGATTTGGAGACACATTTAACAATGTCTGTCAGCTGGCAGCATAAGCCAAACTGATTGCACAAAACACTCGTTTATGTCTTGTTAGGTTCTTAGTCTGCACTCATCACTGAAACTTCTACACTCCTGCTACAATATATTGGGTACACTAACTGGCCATCTCACCTCTTCATTGGTTTCTTTTCTTGTCTGCATCATGACAATTTTCTATTTTCTACCCTTTGCTGGTTGGATGATTTGTTTGGCTGTTTCTGAAGAGATTTTTCTCTCAGGTTTGTCAGTTTATTGCTTAATAGAGAAGGTACAATTCCTACTAATATTTAACGTGAAGGATACAGAGCTCTTCTTCATCAGATTTTGCTCCTTCTTTGACTAGCAAGCAATTCTTTTGGTTTCTTTGTCTTACAGAGCACTGCAGCTGTATGTGACAAACCAGCCATATCCTTCAGCTACAGCAGAATTAATCTTTTCTTCAGGTGCTTAGGTTCTGCTTCAGTACTTTGTTACCCTCTGTTGAGAATGATTTATTTTACTTGTTTTGCAATGTTTTCTGATTTGTCTTGTTTTTAACTTAAAATGGTCATGTTGTTCTGTTCTGTTTGAATTAATTGCCAGCTATGTCACTATGGTCTGGAGAGTAATAGCTTTTTTATCTATTACTTGTTTTCTGAAGGGTAAACTGTCCCTAGAAGAGTCTTAGTGATGGTGCCCTGGAGATCTGTTATTTGCTGAAAATTTTTTATATCCCAACCTATCATATATGCAACACTAAAAAGCAAGAAATGCAGAAGCACTTAGTGGATGATCTGGAGGGCATCCTTTTGACAGAAATATAGAAGAATAATTTGAGATTCATGAGTGTCTTCTTGAGTTTCTAGAAGGATTTTCTTAGACCTGAGAAAGAAAATCTGCTTAATATGAAAGAGTTGTGGGAAAAACATGACAAAATAAAGTAAGCCTCAATTTTAAAAGGTATATATGTGGGAGGGAAGCACAAAACACTTAAAAATCTTGGCCTCCCGCCTTCTGTAAAAGGAGGAATGTGAGGGTAATATTTGCCAAAAAGAGATCTGTTTCTGGTTAAAAGAATCTTAGGCTTAATATAGATTCTAGGGATAATACAACAGAAGTAGCATAAAGTTCATCAGCTCTGAATATTAATTGAATGATATGTTTCCTCATTATCACTTAAATGTGTAGTTCAAAATTCTTCGGACTTCTCTTAGATAGTTAAACTCTGACTTTCAAAGGCAGTTAGATCCTGTGCTCTTCAACGCTGGAAGACCTGTAGCACTTAAATGACCAGGAGAGCACTATCGGTTTGAACAACCAGCAATGCAACTTGCTGCCTGGCCCTGTTTTATTTAGGTAACTATGAAGACTTAGGTCTTGACACACTAGAGTCTTGAAAACATAAAAATAATCAGAACTTCAGGAATGTGTGTGTGTGGGGGAATTATCTGCTTTATTTATTTTCCTGTTGAACCTAAACTTTATTTACTTCTTAACAATGTGTTACATAAAATAGCACAGGAAAAATGCTACTAATGCTACTAAATACACTCATGAAAATAACACAAATAATTACTCTGGAAAAATGATAAATATAAGATGTGGAATTGTGCTGCAGACTTTATTCTTCTCACATTATTTGGACTATCCAAAAATGAATGTTTAATCATCTCCTCTGGATGAAATGATTCACTTTGATTAACTATAGAGGAAGCATAAACAACCAGCTCAGATTGTATACCTAATGAAATCTGCTCTGATGTACTGTTCATTTTGTGTGTTGACTCCATCTTTGGAGGTATTCAGAAGCTGTGTGGACATGGTCCTGGCAGCCTGCTCTAGGTCACCTTGCTTGAGCAGAAGGACTGGTTAAGATGACCTCCAGAGTTCCCTCCCAATCTCAACCGTTGTCTGATTCTGCGACATCTTTTAAAGAAAGATGACATTGCAAGTAGAAAGTAGCAATATTGTTAATTTGTAAAAAGAAAGATGGCCTAATAAAGTAAATAGTGGGATATAATTTCCTTACAAATTCTTCAGCCAGTACTAGCTCTGGCTTCTCTGCTCAGCAGTCTTTTTGTGCTGTTATGCTTTTGAGTACTGAAAGAAGGGATACTCAGGAATTAGCTGAATATGGATCTGCTTAAATTAGCCAGGTAATGAAAAAGAAGAAAATCTACATGGCTATCAGTGGTGATTGTTGCTTGCATTTGACTTAGTATGTACCTCATTCTGTTGAGGTTGCCTACACCCTGAAAGCCAACAGTTTAGTGGATACAGAACATTTAAGGTACTTTCTCTGTTTGTCTCCCTTTCATTTTCTAGGAAGAGATGCCTTGCGAGGAGGCATTCTGCAGTGCTCTTGCTACTGCAGGTTCAGTTTCCTCTGTGTATCTCCTCTGTTGATTTCTGCACTGTGCAGTAACACATTTCCCTGTTGCCTAGGGATTCCTCATCTCACCTCCCATCACTATTTTCTTTTCCCTAAAAAACTGCATTCTTATTTACAAGGACTGAGAGGAAACTCAGATAGTTTCTTCTAACTTAGAGGGTTCTTCATGTCAGTAATTTTTGTTAGTAGACAGGTATTGGACACCAGTCTGTAGTGAGATTATCAGATATGCATTGTAGGTTTTGATTCAGATGGATTTTCTAAGCAATTGCATAGTCACTATATATGGAAGAAAAGGGTCAGTTTGCTCTTTAGCACTGTGAGCATATGGTTTAAGTCAGTCACGTACTGATGTGATCCTGGTCTCCTTTTCATACTTCAGTGCTAAATTCTCCCGTGGGTGATTTTCTAGCATGGTGCTATGTAGTCAGAGTGAAGGTGGCAGATTTTATATTCAGTCCAAACATGTTACAGTTTAAACGTTTTCTGTTATTCCAACTGCTGACTTACTGGTAATAACAGGAGTAGCATTTGGTTTTCCAACAGATATGTTTTAAAAATACAAATCTTCCTGCTGTTTGAAAAAAAAAAACCCAACAACAAAAAACCACAACAAAACTAGTTGTACAGTTTTAGTGCCAAAATATACAGAATATTTGTGTGCTAATATGGACAAGTTAGGGCAAAACTGGCCCTAAAGCAATAAAAACTCCCCCCCCCCCATTTCCTATTTTCATCCCCACTTGTTAATGTTAAAATTTTATTATCTAAATTCTCCTGCCCTTTCAACAGTCAATAAAAAAGACAAAACAAGTCTCTCCTAACACTCCACAGTAAACTGTATGCTTAGAGGACTGTTCACTGCTTGAAAACCAGGTATTTTGAAAGACATTTATGTTTGACTGTCACTGGCAAGCAATGTCTCTTCGTGTAAGTGAATAAAATTTAACTGAGCCCTCTTCATTATTGTTCACCAAATTCTTAAATAATAGGAAGTAGAGAGAAGTGCTTCAGCAGATTCCTCTTCCCCACATCTGTGAAAGTAAAACCTGAAAGTGTAAATTATGGCAAATGTTCAGAGATATCTGGAGAATAGGGCCTATTGTTTGCTGAACAGTTTGACAGAAGTAACCTATTTTGCATATATCCTCTTTTCTTTATATTTAAAATGGCATGTCTTTGATACTTCATGGAGATTATAATCTTGAATTTCAAAACCCTGCTTCTGGCCCCTTGCAGAGATGTTCCTCAAGCAAGGATTTGTGCCTGAATTTAAATACCTTATCCCTTCCCTCTTGTTCTCCTGCTCAGTCCACAGAAATTGTTCTTAAAAAATGCTATGGCTGTCTTTGAGAGGTGTATCTGTACAGTATGGTCATGGGACTGGAGACAGTTCTTAATGACAGTTAGTTGGACTGTTATTTACATCTGGAGTACATCTGTGGTTCATCTCTGGGGCAATTTGTCCTGAGGCTTCCAGGGAGACAACACTAGGAAAGGCTGCTCCTGCTAGCCTACCCTTTCCTAGATAGAGAACTCCAGGCAGGTACCTATTTTGAAGCTATCAGGATGCTTATACATGTTTTAGCCACTCTTTTCTCCTCAGCAATTCAAGTTCTAGAGGTCCACAGATAATGTAATAATGAGTTTAGGCTTCTGTCAATAAAACCTGCAGGAGTACTAATGGTATGAGTGTTAGCTTACAATGTCTTAAGTGAAGTAAGGTATAACCAGTCAGAACTTGAACTGAAACATGTAAATGACACTGAGTTGATGACAGAAACCAGTGTCTTACGGGAAATGCAGCTGCAATCTGGGGATGTGCAGTGGAAGAAGCCTCTCCCCAGCCTGCAAGAAACCAAGCGAGGAAGAAACGGGTGGTGCAGAATTGAGTGCAAGGAACACAGCCCCCTCTTTCCATCCTCTCCCACTGCCTGCCATGAATTAACCCTAACATATAGATAGGTGGCACTGTGTTCTTGGAGAAGTCAAAACCAGAGCTTCACCTCCTATGGACATCCAATAGTGCATGACACAGTTTGCAAGGATAGGGGTGCTCTTCTTGGTCATCTAGTCCCTAGGTGTCGTGTCTTTAATAATACATTCAGATTATCTGTTTTGTTTGGAGAAAATATCCTATTCTTTCTGGTCTGCATATTTATTATGTAATAGTCTTAGTTTACAAAGGCTGCCATGTTTCACCTCAGATTGCTGCGTTTCATTTGAAGATGTTTCATCTGTATGGAGGGGAGAGATCTGGTAAAGAGCACATCTACAGCAGAGGGATTTTACCAAGCTCTATCACTGTCTGTACAGTTACATAATTAAAATAATGGAATTGTATCTGTTTGATAATTCCACTTTTCCTGCAAGCTGTTGGACTAATGAAGGCAAGACAGCAAAAAGAATTGAAGCCATCTTAAAGATAAATGGCCAGACCCTCCACTGGTATAAAATAGATGTTGATCTACCGACTGCAATTAAGCTACAGTTTTCTGGTTCACAGCTTGTTAGATTTTCTGAAAAGACTGGGGTGCTAAGTGGTTTGAACACAATTAAACTGAGCTACAAGGAGAAGAATGTTTTGTTTGGTCTTATTCCATTAAAAGTGTAAGTGAAGTTTGTGTTTCATTCATTAAGAGCAAGTGTTTATCATATTCTTTGCCTGTGCTACTGGTAATTACCTACCTGTAGTTGATATCTTCATGTTCCTTTCCAAGTGTTTTTTCCTTTAGATAGATCTTTATAAAAGTAAGATTAATACTAATATTAAATGGAAGGTGGTATTTCAATTTCATTACAAAAATCTGTAGCATTTCTTTTGGACTCCTTTCAGGGTTGAAGAGTACACAAACAAATCTTGAGAAAATACAGGACTATCTTCATTCAGTGCAACATCTCATTGTGGGACTATTAATAAATCATATTCTAGGTGTCCTTTCAAGGAAATATTTAAGCATCAAAATAGTATTCTATTTTTATCTGTATTTATCCATATTTATCTGATGGATAATTTAATGTCACGGGATTAGACAAGTAGGATGCTTGCTTATTTGCTTGATTATTTTTTATCAACTGTAGGTAATCTGAGTGGGTTCTTTCATAATATACAAATATCTGCTAAGGGACAGTAAGAAGCTCCCTATATTTAGTCCCTAAAAGAGAAGGCTCAGAACTGACTTGATAATGATTTTTAATTACCTACTTAGTGAAATGTGGTGTAGAACTGTTTTCAGCCTGTGGTCCAAGGACATCTGTGCACTATTTCCAAGGGTGCCACAAAACCCAGGGAAAACACAGCTAGCTCCTGTAGGCTCAGATTTTCTCTGCAGGGTTGTTAATCTCCACAGCAACATTTTTGGAATTTAACAAATTGAGAGAGGTTGAAGGCCACTGACTAGCCATCTCATGGGCTAGGAGCTAATGTCAGCCAACATCAAACTGGAAATAAATTGAAAAATTTCAGTTTGCTTGAAACAGTAAGTGTAATTAACTGTTGGACTGCATTATACATTGCTGTGGCAAATTATCCATATTTGATTTATATAATCTTTCTAAAAGGTGTGCTTTAATTCAATGCAGCTTGCTGTTTTGCATGAGGAACATTCCACAGCCTTTCCCATGTAGGAGGCTGTATTAGATAATGAAAATAGTTTATTCTCGCCTTAAAAGCAATTAATCCATGTTCAGCTCATTTTTATCATAGTCTTTGAGCAAGTTGCATACCGTTCCTGGGGTGTGGCAGTGAAGCAAGTGAGATGATTTACTCCATTTCCAGAGGTCTGAGTTGGCACTTTCTTTCAGACTGTCTCCATTTGACCCAACTGTAAGTGCGAGCCAGGTTCTGGGGCTTTGGACTCAAAAGTGTCCAAACATGATTCTAAAGTTATCACTATTTTTTCTGTCATTTTTCGTAGACAGTGTTATGCCCCTCTAAGTCTGATGAGCTATCTGATGTTCTTGATGTGGCCATGTATCTAACTGCCTCAAGTCATCTTTGAATTGCACCTCACTTCATTTGGGGAAGACTTACGAAATGCTAATATTTTTGTTGGCACAATGGAGAAATAAGAAATTTAAAATAACTGAAATGGCCAAGTCTTTTAATATGTTTCTTTCATTAAAATTACAAAAAAAAAAAAAGCCAAAAGTACTTTTTCAAGACAGAATATAGATCAAGACAGCAAGATCAAGAATCAAAATAAGACACCCTGTTTTTTATTTCATTGATAAAGCATGCAAAACTATCACAGGAAAGACTATAAAACTCCAGTAAGTGTTCCTGGAGGTTTGTGACTGTGACAAGGATCTTAAGGCACTGATTTTTTTTATGTATCATCTGACATGTTTACCACTAGCAAAATTAAGATTAATGGCATATGTTTTGTAGATGTCAAAAAAGGGAGTAAATAGTGTAAGGAAAATATAAATAGCAGTGCTAATTATGCAGTTCACTTTTTAATTCTACATGGTTTTCTTAGGAAAAGAATTTACATATCTGGGAAAATATTTGGATTGCAGAACATCACAAAGTTTTTTTAGTTTCATTAATTTGGCAAGATTATAAAATAGACAACTAAACTAAATCTATGCGCTAAATGGCAGAAATATGGGGTTTTTCCTTTGGTTCTAAAAAAGCAGGTGCTTCACCTGAAGATATAGCAGACCTAATATCTAAAAAGCAATATCAGCTTTTATGAGGTGACAATAGTATCTGGAAGAATGAAAAAAATAAATACCTAACCCTCTCAAAATATAGGTTTGAGGGGGTGTAGCCAAGATCAGATTAATCAAAATGTGATCAAACACCCTCCTTTCCAACATACTGTAATGCAGCACAAGTTATGCTGTAAAGCCAAAACAAAGCTAAAAGCAGTAGCAGAATCTAAAATAATAAAGCTTTTATGGAAGTGAGCAATAACTATTACAAAAGCAGGGTGTCAGAAGACTGGTGGACTACCGTTCAAGCAAATGAAAAATTAATTTTTTAGAAACTAAAATACTGATGACTCTTACTTCAATGCATTTTAAGGAGCAACTTAATGAAGAACTGACAGTGGTTGCCCACACAGAATTATACACATAGTAGAGCCCCTCAAGACATACAGTTAAGAAACTCTAAGCCCATTTAGATACATTTGTTTCTCATATATTGGTCCAGTTAATTATGTTGTAAAATATTTGAAAAGGACAAAGGTAGAAGGTTGTATCTCTGGATGCCACTGTGACTTAAGAGAATGAGATATACTTGTACACTACAGTGATGGATAGTTGAGATAAAAATTATATAGTAATACTATTGTATGTGTTCCAGAAAAAGCTTATTTATAGGCACACATTTTAAGGTCAAGAAGGACCAGTAAGGTCAGGAGAAGACATCTGTTTTGTTCTTCTCTAAAAAAAACCCATGGATTTTCTGCCGGTAATTTTTGCCTCAAGCCTGGAATTTCTTTAGAGCAGCTCAGGTCATAAAAATTTTTCTTCCATTTTCTAGTAAAGTAAGTACAGAGAAATATGATCATGTGAACAATGACAATCCCTCTTCTGTATTTGTGACTAACATTATCTCCAAAAATGACAACAGGTCCTGCTGCTGCTCTTGTTCACTCTCTCGAGCCACGTTTTGTCCCCTTTGCTTTGCATTGCTCTGGTTTTTGGTGTTTTAATTGAAATAATGCTGAGAGCTTTGGCTTCCATTAAAAATTTTCTCAGAAGTATTTACTTTGGACTCTAGGATCTTGGCTGCTTAATTAAGAGATAACAAAATTATCAGAAATTACAAGAAAGTCACTTTTTAGGCGTAGTTGTAGGATTTAACTAGGACTTGGGATGATGCTGTATATTGACATTAGGACCCAATGGAGGATGCCAAACTAAAAAGTCTCTTTTGTAGTTCTGTTTTTTCTTTTATTCCCCAGCAACCTATCTATTTATAACCATTTTCTTCATCATTCAGTAGGGCAAATACTTAGATGTGAACCATTTTCATACTGCATAAAGTTAAAAGGTTTACACTTCCAGTAATGCAGAGTAATTACACCCTTTCCTATGCTGGAAGTCCTTACATTTTCTTTGATTCATTTGCAAAATCTTCTGTTTTCCCCAAATTTTTGCTGAAATTCCCACAGTATTAGAGGATTAATGTCTATGGTGCACAGCTGGGGAGTACGTTTGCAAGTGTACAAGAATGAGCAGACTTGCATCAGCAGGTCACTATTGAAACCCACCCACAAGGGCTGGCAGCAGAGATTGCCTCCTAAGAAGTTGTATTGTTTTCCACTGAGTGAATGTGCCACTAACTAATGGGAGAAAAACACTGAGAATCATTTGGGTTTTCTGAGATTTATGAGCCAAGTTAATTGTTTTGTTTGACTGATTTATTATATTTGAATAGATAAAGTACTATTAATATTGCACTTTGAGCAAGAAGTTAAGGCCAGAATAGTCAAAACATTACTCATCTGATTGGAGTACCTCAATCTTATATGAGGGAACAAAATTAGATGTTCTTTTTAGAATGTGGATATACGTAACTCACTTCATTTCAAAGTGTAAGCATGTAACACCAACATTTGTGCCAATATATTATCTGTCTCTACAATAATCTTCCAAATAGCTGTTTCTGTAAAATAGAAGTGTTTCCATTTTTATACATTCTAGCTATTCTGTCCAAGTCAAATATTGAAATGGACAACATGAAATTAGTGATTATTACTTGTTCTCCAAAATAAAATATATTTGACGTGATAGAAGTGTTTGGTGCATTTATAAATGTATCATCAATGTCTAAATATCAGTTACTTGACATAGTACCTAATATTCACTTCATTTTCTCCATATAAGCTCCTTCGGAATGAAAGTATTTTTTCATTGTTCCTTGCTTGTTTAGATAATAACACAGATCAAGTAGAAGTAATTCCAGAGATAGGGTTAGAGCACCAGGCTACAGCTAACCCTACAGCTGCTTCCCGTAAGGGCTTGTACTCAACCCCTGGTATCTCATATAGTTGTGGCCAGTTAGGTTCCTGCACGTTGAAATTTTCACAAGGAGCGTGATACCTTTTCCCTACCCATCCTACTATTTGCACAGTGACCTAACATCACTGAAGGGTACTGTTATGATTTGCTTGAACCTTCTTTTGCTCTTAAAGGTTGGGGGGCCTGCATCTATAAATATTGACAAGCAAATTTTTTAGCATCTTTCTACTTTTTTCTTCCCTTTCTCCTTTCTTTCCTTCCTCTTCATCTAACCCTAGATGAATATTGCAAATCATCACTAGGGAAAAGCTTTCCAAAGGAGGCCCATTCTGCATTTCACTCTGAAGCACAGCTCAGATGAGAACAGAGTTGTGGTAAGGAATTTTTCTCATCAGAGACATTTACAGGGACTGTTCTGCCATGAGGTGGTAGAACTTTGCTCTGGAGTCTGAGATCTGCAACATCTTTGGAGAATCTTGATATCATGATGGTTTGTGGGCTGAAAGCTGCCCAGTGTTACTGCTGGTCTGTTGATTAAGAGACTTATGGCTTAGAATTAGGGACAGTAATTAGATCCAGAAGCAAGTGTGGATACATCAGAATGTATACAGCCCTGGAGTAATGTGTTCCTAATACTCATCTCAAACAACTCGGGATATGTGTGGCTTCCGTTTTCTTCTTCAGTGAGAGTTAGAGACAGAGTAGGAATTACTGTAGAAAGCTCTTGGTCTAGGAGAAGAAGGTTGTCTTTGGAATGAATATCACACTGAAAACTTTCCAGCCTAAGCCTTTCATTAATTTCTCCATGTCATCTTAATATATTTAAACTCTAAAAAATTATGCTGCAAAAAGTTCTCCCCACGTGTAATTTTTCCTCAAGTGAAGTGCATACCTTTCAAATTATAAACTTCCTACTTGTCCTAGGAAAATCCTCACTGTATAAATAATTGAACTCATCTGCTGTGAACACAAGTATTCTTTCTCTAGCAGTCTAAAATATATGCCTAAATACACATCTTGTACTTAGTGCTTTAAATAGTAATTACTCCCGTGAAGTCACTGGAAGCCCTTAAAAGGATTTGACAGTTTCCCCACAATCTTTCAGTGAATGTAGTAGCTGGGCTGTGCAGTGCTACATCCACTGATAATTCAGCAGCTGAGGAACTCAGCAAAGCCTGCTCCAAACTTCTCAGCTGTTGACAGGCTTGACTTGCTGAGAACACTGGTTAAATATAGCACAAGCGAGCTGAGCTCAACAAAGTCATTGCTGTAACACTGTGTGAAGAGACCAGAAGAGGGGAAATACAATCTGAGAACTAAACTGCCAAAGCCTAACACCACCTAGCAACAGTTGAAAAAACTTTTAAACAAAAGTCTGGGTGAGACACAGACAGAGTATACCTCCTACTTCTCTTGCCTGGGATTTCTGCGAGAAGCAGCTCCGGTCTTCTGTTCTCTACCCCATTTCCTTCATTACTTCAGCTGCTGGTAGACCTAAAAAAGTGGGAAAAGTTTCTCTCCTTGTGTTCTCCTGGGCTGGATCAGTCTACTGCTGTGGTAGTGCTGTGGGACAAGCTACTGCAGTCTTGCGGTGTAAAGGATATATTCCTAGGTTCGTGTTGCTGACAGGTAAGACTGAGCTAACCACTTCAATGCATTCTTTTTAGAAGTTATTTTCTTTTGTAGTTACTATTGTCTCTTTTCTTCTGTGAACAATCTTCTGCATGATTTTGAAACATCAGTAGATGAAAGCTGGGTTAACAGTTTTAGATTTTTTTTACACTTTCATCACAGAAAAACATGGCTTAAATAAATTTTGTGTTTCCTAGAATGAGCAAAATCAAGTAGCTAGTAGTAATATGAAAAAATCTGTATAGATTTTGATATGTATTTTGCTTATATCTGCTTACATGCTGACAGACGACAAACCCACATTTAAGAATAGAATACATATCATCCCTTACCAGTGATAGTCTAGCAGCTATTAAAAACAGTGACAGCCTGTGTTATAAGTAAGAGGAAATAGCCATTCAGTAACTGAATTAACTGAATACTTTGTGACCCAGCACATTTATACTTTTTGTTTCCTTACTAACTTTTAGCACACAGGCATACCTGGTGCCTTTCGTACTATCCTTGTGACAACAGCTCTTGGTTCTTCCTCTTGTACTTATTTACATAGAACAAATATTAATCTCTGCTAGATTAATTAGCTGTATAATGCAACCATCCTAAAGACTGACCTTATGTTTGTTGTACCCAAGTGTGCTTAAGCTGCGTCAGTGTGTGTTTCTTTTAGCAAAATAAATGAGAAACCAGTTCTCTGATGCTTTACCCTGACAGCAGAATGGAAGCCTGTTTGTCTGTTGGAAATGCATATCCTATGGTCCCATAATGGTCATGTAATTTAAGGGAGGAATTGCTTAGTATGACTTACTTTTTGTCTAAACTGACAAAAGTTGTTTGGTCAATTGAAGAATGAATCCCCCCCACCCCATCTTTTAAAGCCATTTTCTCCAAACAAAAGAAATCTAGTATGCATGAATTTTTAAAACATGTACTATGAATTCATATGCAGTATAAATTCAGTTACGAAGGCAAAGATTTAAAGAATACACTTAACCCATGCAAAAACCCTGTTCACAGATTTATGTAGAATTGTCTCAGATGAAAAATATTTGTCCTAAAGAGGGAATGGACTGACTGAGTCTACGCAGACTGTCTGTGGTGTTTGACACTTAGTCTGTGGACTCTGGGACTGCCTCAGGAAGATGAGAAGGTCTTGCTTTAGCTAAATAATTCTAGTTTCATCCCTGCATACTATATAAATGACATCAATACCACATCTTAGCAGTGACATGCTCACAGATTGGATGAAATCAAAATACTCTGAAGCAACTTTGACTTCGTGGCTGAGAATGTAACTGCCTGTGAAACAATAAGATAAATTAAGTACTAGGATGGAGGAAAATTCTTAAAAGGAAAGATAATATAGTTTACATTTTATTTCATAGCAAGGGGCACACTACTTAAGCACTAGATAGGAATACTTTTTGGTGGCCGTGATTTAATGTGATAATCATTACTGTGGAATTACTACAGCACTATGGTATCCTGAATCTCAAAAGGAAACTTTGGTATTACTTTTTAATATAGGTATATCCTGAGAAAGTTATTTTTTCATAAGAAAGCTGTTCAGTAAGAACTAAAACAGTTTTTGTCATCTTGACATTAGAGTGAAAATTACTGTTTCGTATTTTGACTGAGTTAATTGGCAAATAATAAACTGCCAAGAAATGGCAAATTTGACCTTCTGAATACATAGGGATGACAAAATCTGTATGCTATCCTACTTACTGACTGCTTTTGGGTTTTAGTTGTTGCTCAGCATAATGTATGGTTATAAAATTTTACTTTTCTTGCACAATAAATAAAATAAATAAATAAAAGCAAAAGGCAAATTTATTAGCCTGAATGCTATCAAATGAAGTGACTTTTGAACAGTCTGATAGCAACTTCCAACTCTAACACATGGAGTTGTGGTTTTACATACATCTGTCTTCCTTTCCACTTCAAAATGGAGGAGGCGGCTAAAATTACTCTGCTCAACAGGTGTCCACAAAGAGGCTCTGGGATTTTCCAACCAAATCTGTGGAATATGTAATGTGGCTATTCAACAGATGGTTTCATATTTGAAGAATAGCCAATTCTACTAATGACTACAGTGAAACCAAGCTCAATTTTATATCAAATCACAAAGTAATTTAGCTTTTGGCGATACACTCCATTGTAGAGATTTTCTTGGAAGACCAGTAGACATAGCATACCCATTTATTTTCCCCCTTATGTATTATTTTGATTTTGTTTATATTCCCCTAACTGTGTAATGAATGGTGCCTTTCATGGTGCTAAAGACTGTGTATTCCTCCCAATCTGAATCCACTTCCAGATGCTGCCTATGGCTTGTTCTTTCACCTTCATTACAGCAAAATGATAATTTATGGCCTCTTTTAACCAATCTAGCCACAGCTAAAGTCATCATCTTAACTGAGTGTTTTGTCATCACCTCAGTCTTTCAATGTCTTTGTAGAACGTCTGGTTCTTTTTAACATCAAATTCAAAGACTTGAAATTCATCTTCAAAGCTTAGCACTATTCTGTCTCTGCCTACATCTGCCTGATTTTCCCATACTCCTCCTGCTCATATCTGGTAGGCTATTGACCTTCGGCTCCGGTGTTCACTAGTCCATCCTCTATGCTACTGGCTTTAGTAAGCTTGAAATTGGCCTAATGACATACAAGTTGTTAGTTTTCTATAGTGCCTCTCTGTAGCACCTGACACTAATGTCATGGAAAGACTAAACTTGTCTACTAACAGAGCTATGTCAACCAAGGTAGGACTCCTGAAGACATAGTTGTGCTTCCTGGAAGCAACTTGTGGAGAAAGCATATCAGGAAATTTCTACTTTTACTAGTATGCCCTGTTTTGTTCCTCTGGGTCACAATTTCACCAGTGTAGCTATTTCCATACTAAAAGCTTTTTACTGATACAGATGTATCAGTAAAACTCCTCCTGATACAGGATCTTTCTGTTGGCACAGATTCCACACATGCTTAATTTAAGGCTTTTGGTAATCACATCTAACTCACTTGATGTGCCCCCAGGCATAAATTAAGAATGTGCCTCAGGGCTGTAGTGAGTCAGAGGCCAGGTTTATGCCACTGAATTCAGGGTGAGATTTCCTTTGAGTTTAATAAGATCAGGTCTTAGTGTTCAATAATTAACAGATAAATTTCCAGTCCCTTCAGGAGCATTTAACAAAATGGATCATCTATATTCCTGTCCAAATAATTTTTTTCCTAAGAGACATTTTACTTTTTCCTCTAATTTCCTGTTTCTTCCCTTCCTTTCTCAAGGTCTGTTGTTGCAGTTTGCCATACTATTTTAATACATAAACTGAATTTGGGGGCAGGGGTTTTGTCCTTCTACATGTCTAAAATGCCATTTGGAGAAAGAGAGCTATAATCTTCTTATTTCACCAAAAATATTTAGTATATAAAACCTAAGATAAGAACTGAAAGCTAGAAAGGTAAAATAGTATATGTGATAAAATAACTATAATCTGTTGTATAGAAAAGTTTAAATATTTCTTTACAAGAAGCACAAACACCTATACTTTTCAGCTTCATCATCTTATTCTGGCGCTTTTCATTTTTAGCCTTTTCTCTTTTAATTTCTCTCAGTATTTTCTAATGAAAGTTGTTTCCTAATTTTATACAGAATACCAGGAATTATTTGGGGAATAGAGGCTTTTCTTGATATTGGAGGATATTGGATAACTAAGGAAACAATTATTTCATAAAGAATTGAAATTTCTTAACCTCTCTTTTTCTCATTTAGTATCTAGTATTTGTACCAAGTTAGTGACACTAGAAAAATAAAGCCTTTATAACACAGTCCTGTAGTTATTCTTTGAGATATTGGTGTCCAAAAGAGAGGAACAATTGTGCCTATTTCCTGTTCAGGAGAGACAGTGGGAGTCTCTAATCATGTTGAAGATTGTGTGATGCCTAATGTATTTGTGAAAATTTTGCCTTTCTGGATACTTGATCAGATTTTTCCTTTTATTTTCGGTCTTTTCACCTACTCTTCCAGCTTCTGCAGATAATCTGCACTTCCTGTATTACTTTTTATTCTTACCATCATAGCAAAATAAGTACTAATATCAATGCAAATACAAAGTCTTCCTAGATTGGGGCAGCTTTTTTTTTTTTTTTTTTTTTTTAATTTAAGATGGCTTTGCCCTATCATTCTCATTCTGCTTTGGCTGGACTATATCTCTAAATCTTTTCCACAAGTAAATCATGCAAATGCTAGCTCTAAAGATGATATGTAAGATTATATAGATTGTGGTCTCCTCCAAAATGCTTTACACACGTCACAAATATAGAGAAAGAGACAATTTCTACAACTGAAAGCATATATCCTAAAAGCGTAATTGCATTTTATTTTGAAATCATTCTTCTATAGATATATAGCTGCTAAAATACATGATTTATCCTGGGCTGTTTAGCGAGTAGTGTTCTGAGGCAATGAAATGGCATTGCTTTTTTTCTCCCCACTTAATAGAAAATTGCTGAGAACTGAGTAGATAATGAAGAATTCCAACATCCAGTTTCTTAACTTTGCAGCTCTGTAAGAGCTGAAACTTAATCAGAAATGTGCGTATGTGCGCACACGTGTGTGTGCCTTTTGTAAGAAAAGAAATGCTTTTTGGCATTACAGAATGCGTTGCTGAAGGAGTGGGACAAACACATCCGAAGTACAGGGAAATAGGCTGGAGCTTGTACTTTTTCCCTTAAATGGGCAACCCGTCTAGTTGCTGTTAGCTGACACAAGCAAAGGGGTGTGTGAATCTAAAAGATTGCTGTACATTGTCCAAACGAGTTCCATTTCAAAGCTGATAAAATGGCAATTAAAATCTTAATTATCTATAACGTGGCCAGACTCATTCAAATATAAACTGGTGGGGTTTCAGAACAAGAGCAAAAACCTCGATGAATTTGCAATAAACTTTTCCAGCTTGAATTATATACTTTAAGAGCTCTTTAATACAGTAAGGGTTGCTTTCTTTGCTTTTCCTTTTTGGGGAAATGGTGTCAAAGAGTATAATGTTTTGTGATTTATGCTGTTCAAAAGTTTGTTCCAGTGCATATGTAAAAGTAATATTTTGAAGGCTAAATCCATTTTCTGTCTGAAGTTCACAGTATCTAGAGGCTTGTACGTTTGGTTGGGGGAGGTATCTAACTAACTAGTGTGTTATGGCTGTGGATAGCAAGAGCTACAGCTTCACTAACAAACTTCAAAAAAAAAACTGAGAAAAAAATGGATTTTATTGTAATAACAGAAGAGCATTTTTAGAAAGCGGTTTTAAGGGTTCTATTAAAAAAAAAGTAATTGAAAATGAAAGCTCATGTGTTCTTGGTACAAGAATTTTCATTAGAGTTTATCACACTGCTTGCATTTTTCAGAAAATATAAAGCAAATGAACGCAACAGAAAGCAGGAGACTGCTAACATCAGTGTAATCGAATTGCTGCCAACTTGCCTTGTTTATCTAAGAGATCTCTGTGAAAATAAGGTCTTTCCCACACATGCATGAGTCATAGGATGTAATGGGGCTAAGCAGACTTGCTTCAGCTTTCTAATGTGCACATATCTAAACTAACCTGTTTTAGTGCCTGTTCCTGTAACTAAATGAGATCTAGCTTGACAACAGGAAGGGAGAAGTGGTGGTGAGTTCATGGTGCTATTTCAGTGCAATAACCTGAATGCTAAGGAAACGATGCAATTTCCATTTATTGGGAAAACTGCAGTTACTGTGACAACAAGTATACACTAAAGAAAAACATATACAATTTATTCTGAAGTTCAAATTTGTGAATCTAGTAGATAGGATATTCATAAAACCTCACACTACCTAGTTATGTGACTCAAAGAACATTCTTACTTTTAAAATATGTAATCCAGATTGTTGAAAATTATCCCTTTAAAAGCCATAAGCAAGGACATAAATGTAAGGGTGGCAAAGCACATGTGGTTAACCATGACTAATTTGGTGTTGGGCTGAATAAAATTAAAAAAAAAAAAAAAAAAAGGCATGTATTTCTCATGCTAAAGCTATTCAATTCCTATGTCTGTCATTCATGCTTATTCCCAAAATTTCACTTGTCCCACCATCTGTAATCACAAAACCTCTTGGATCTAACTTTTAAGGTAAAGGTTACAGTAGTTCTTCTATAGTGTCTTATTTCTCCTCCTTCTATTCTTCTCCAAGGACTTCTGTAATAAAAACCATGAATTTTATTCCAGTAGATAAGGATTTCAGTTCCTCAATCTGATAAAATTCTTTAGAGAAAAAAATAAACATTGCAATTTTTTACTCTGGGCAGGAGACAGAAGGAAGGGAACGATGCCATGCTAGATGTCCTCAAGCATGTCAAACATAGCGCAGAACAAGATGTCCCTTCTGCACGGAGGGACACACATGGCAACAGAGCTCCTGAGTGCCAGAGGAACTACGTGTGACGAGGCAGCTGGCTGTGGGAACCACTGCCGCATCAAGTAGCAGGAGCCAGAAGCTAGAATTCGGGTCACAAAAGGCATCACATTGCAAATAGTAAAAGGCAGGGTCACAGTAGCATGTCCTCTCAATGAGACATGCCACTTATGGAGTTACAGAACCAGAATTTGTTTTGAACATGGCTGGCTGAGGAATATTTTGCCGGTGATGATAATCAGTGCATCGAAATCCATATGCTGAATAAAAGATGGCCAAAGAGACAATTGATAGTAACATAAATCACAGGCCTTTGGCACTTCCAAAATTGCAAAAGAAGCAGTATCTGTAGGGGTTTTTTTATTATTTTGTTATGTTTGATGTGTTATATCCTCAAATAAGCATAATAAGAATGAAAAATCTTGTATGTAATTTTCTATCCTTGTTTACTCCAGCGTTTAGAATGCACACCCTCCTCCTCCCTGCCACATTATATTTGAAATCCAAACATTTAGAATTAGGATGCCATTAAGGTGCCATCTTTCTGCAAAAGAATTCTGAAAAAAAGGTTAAGTATATTCTATCTGTGTCTTTCCAGGTAGTCCAGTAAGCTGAAAGGCTAGCATTGAGATTGTAAATAATAAGCAAATAAGGAAGGAAAACAGAGATGCTGCTTTTGAGGAGGGAAACCCTGGAGACTGCTTCCACTGCTGAGTTCACTTTTCTTACTGAACATCTCTTTCCAATTGTATCCTAATCAGGAACAGAGCATGATACACATATGGCAAACAGGATTCCTAGATGGAGTTCTCCTTAACCTGAGAGTAGCTTAGGCTTTTTTGGTTTAGAGAAGCCCTTGGTTGTGGAAGCATCTAAGTTTACCTGGTGGTGATTACTGTAGCATGAAGCAAGGATAAACTAGTGGCCCTGTGGCACTCAAAGGGATGTGGCAGGCAGTCTTTCCATACAGGATTTCTCATACCTATTAAGAATAACAACTGAAGACAGGTATTTATCTTCTCTTTAGATGAATCAGCAAGTAATGTTCCTAAAACTGGATACTGTAAATAAAATTTTGTCATCATCAGTAGAGATGAGCAGAAAAAGGCTAGGGAATCCTCACAGCTGGTGGAGTACAGAGGTCTCAGATCCCATTGTACTGATCGAGAGCAAAGGCAGCACTCGCTGCAGAGAGGAGCTTGAGGAACTAGTATGACTTGCACACACACACGGGTCATACAAATTACTCTTGCAGCTTTTTTAATTAAAAAAGCTGCCATATGCTCCAGTGGGGGTTAAGTTAGTGAGAAAGTTAGTGAGATTTAGGAAGAAGGGATGATGCTTTGAAAGACACCAGAACGGGCTAGGACAGACAAGAAGAAGGGCTTCAGCAGGAGGCCAGGAAGCTTGGTGTTTTAAAGCTAGGGGCCTCTAAACCATGGGTTAACCAGATAACAGCATCCTTAACTACCCTGCCTTGAATCCATATAGGCAGTCGTTTTAAAAGTAGCTTATAGGTTGGAGAAAAAAATAACTAAACTGATTTTCTCGCTTTCAGAGAACACGTTCTTAAACTCCAAATTATTTTGGAACAGCTTTTTATTAGAAAGATGGAGGGGGTACAGTGTAAGTACTTTTGATACAGAATTTGATCTATTTGTAAATGGAAATATACAACAGGATTGCTGTGGTACTTGGGGGCCCGGGACGACATGTGACAGTGACACAGCTGCCTGGCTCCAAGAAAGAAATTCCCTGCAGTGATACTAGGTAGTTGAGTATCACTTCCAACCACACAACCTGTATCACCATAGGTCTTGAAAACTAATGAAGTGCTACAAAAATATGTGATGTTAGCTATAGACAGTGTAATGAGTTTCTCCTAAGCTTAGATAGCACAAAGGAAACACAGGAAAATATCAGAAATAAACTGAATAATCTACATAAGTGTTCAGTGAATAGCGTGAACACAACACAATATTTTGTAATAGTTTTTTAAGGAATAAGTAGAGCAGGAACAATTCTACAGGATACCACTGTCAACTCAAAAAATCTCTCCAAGACGGCAGTGAGTATCTAAAAATGAAGCAAGCATAACTGCACAAAGGGAGGGTTAATTTAGATATTTCCAGCATTAGTTGTATAAACAAAGACTAAATCACACTGCAGGGAATGGGCTGCAAGAGTGACAGGACATCTGATGGATTGCTTATTAATCAGAAATACTTCGATAAATTCAGATTTCCTCTCCAAAATATTCATGCCATGTTTGAATTTTGTTGTTTATCCCTTTCAAATCATGTTACCTTAAAATGTGAGGTGCTAGGTATCATACGGGGGGAGAGGAAGGCTGGTTAAATGGCTGGCTTTCACATCAGTGACTCCTTGTATGACTCTCTGCAAGTTATTTACTTCTACACTTTTAATAACACCTGGGATGTTACAAGAATAAATATAGTAGTGACTTTGACACCCTGAGATGTTGCAGTATTGAACATCATGTCAACAGCTTTGAATAAGGAGACTTAAATAGCCCTCCTTGGAAACCAGATTCTGCTGGGAGAAGTAGGAAAAGAAGTTGAATTAGTCTGAATGACAAGAATATGTATTTTTAGAGGAGCTCCCCAGAGGGAAGCATAGCTGTGCCCTGAGTTGTGGGTAGCAAAAAATCAACCATACTGGTAAAGCACAGCAGAAAAAGGAAAGAGGAGGACCAGAGATGTGACCAGGAAGCTGCAAGAACAAAACCATACCAAAATAGAAACCAACCTAGCGCCAATACTAAGATGTTTCAGGAAGAACAAAACCATTCCCTCAGGTTCAGTTGTACAAGAAGTAATTCATAGGGCAAAGATGGTGCTGTCAGCTTGTGAGCTTGTTTGTTGTTATTTTGGGAATGCTCAGGACAAGCTGCCTGGTACAAGAAGGAGGCTGCTGGGGAAAAAAACAGCTTGGAGGAAAAAGGATCTCTGAGGGAAGGGGTGCACAGGTGGTGACTGCCCAAATTAGCTGGGGGGGGCAGCCCCGGAGCCACTGTGGGGCTGGGGGGAGGCCACAGGAACCCCACATACTGGCTGGGGAAAGAGAGAGTGCCTGGAAAACAGAAATGTCCTGGGGTGCTGCCTGTCTCCTGCAGGCTCAGCAAGCAGCCAAGGTCTCCAGTCCTGCCCGCTTTGTTAAAGCAATGGTGGCAGCTCAGGTGACTCTCTTGGCAACCGAGATTTTTTATAAGGATTTTACCCTAGGGATTAGGTTGCCATTACATGACTCTCAGCTTCAATTAAAACCAGAGAAAATTAGAAAGAAACAGTCCTGATGGCTTCAAGAGAGTTGAAGTCTATGAGCTCTAGATGATCTGATGCTATGATGTATTGCTTTAAAATCTCCTGAGACACAGGAAGACTGACACTTTGGAAGATTATCTCAATATTTTGAATATGTGCAGTTGGCAATGCCAGTAGGCAGAAGGGACAGTGGGTCTGAGAGCAGGACAGCGTCCCATGCTCACATATGTGCCCCAACACAGAAGAGGCAGGCCAAAGTTTGCAGCCACAGCTGTTGAAACACCGTCAAAGGCAACACAGGTCTATCACACCATGCCCTGCCACGGTGTAACAGCAGCAGCAACTGCAAAGACGGGCCCCAAACCAGTCCAGATCAAAGTAGGAGGTCTGGAAAATATTTCTTAGTTTACTTGAGAGCCTTTCTAGGGGGGAAAAGAATGAGGTAATAAATGACTTTTCCTTGGATTTCATGAAAGGGAGGTCAGGTCTTTGTTGTGAGAGGTTGCCCTGATAAAAGGTGTGAAATGTGGAAGTCCAAGCAGCCACCCACATACCTGGGTGTACCAGCACGGGCAGCATAGGGACAAAACTGCTCTGCATGTCCTGCTCTGCTGGGAGAGGCAGTGAAAGCTGTAGTCCTCCCTTGGGTCATGATGCGGGGAAGGGTTGTGGGAAGATAAGGAAAACACACCTACCAAAAAAGAGCAGGGGAGAGTGAAAAATTAGTCTCCTGGGGTGGTTAAGTTAAGCTGCAGGAAAGGGGAGTGAGTGGAAAGCAAAAGAAACCAGTGGCACCCTTTTACATGATCCCAACTAGCTTTAGGAAACTAGTTAATATCACTGGAAAAATAGGGTCCCACAGTAACAACATCTCGAAGGCTCAAAAAATGCTCGGGAGTTGCATATGTACCATAGTGCTGTACGGAAACATAGCAGCATTTCAGCAAATGATTTAGCATTGTGGAGAGTGGAGCTTCTCGCCATGTGTAAAATGGTAGCACCCATTCTCTTACAAAAAAGTCATGCCATTCTTTAGCAGACCATGAGGTCAAAAGGTTTGTTTAAAGTCCCACAGTAAATTGTAGCACATCAGGGTTATTTTTAATTTAGGGGGGTTTGTTTTGTTCTTTTTTTGTGTTGCAGGGGTTTTTTTTTTCTTTTTTCTTTTTATGGTGAAAGAACAAAGTTAAACCCTCAGGGGTTTGGACCTACTGTCTCAAGGCTGAACCGAATATCTAATCTCTAAGCTCCCCTGGACAGCCTACTTCATTCTTGTTTTCCTGGTGTAAAAACAAGGGACTCTGAGAAACAGACAGCTAGTAACTTCATTTCAGGGTGGTCATTTGGTTGCTTCTTGAATCAGGCAGCTTGAGATGCTTGAAAACAACTCAGTGTATCTCCCCCAGAGGATACATATACATCACATCTCTGATGTGTCTAAGCTCCCTTGGCCTCTGTCCAGGAACATCCAGATTTCCTGACTCATGGCAATGTACCCTGTCTGGTTGTACTTCATTAGCAGCAGCTCAAAAATCAGAACAGTATTCTGCTGTTGCATAAGTTTTTCCAAGCAGTAAACAATAACACCCTGCCACAAGCTTTATTACATTTATCTTGGAATTCGAGATCCAGAAGAGACTGCTGCTTATTATTTTCTTTAATGGCAACCCAAAAAGACTGTAAGATGTTATTCTTTAATAAATATTTTTCAGGATAGCTTAGTATCTTATTAATTAAATGTTCTGAAAAGGAAGAATAAATGTTACAGAAGCTATAATAAGCCAATAATTTTTCTTCCAGCTGAGAAACATGGTTATGATTTTTTATTGTCATATCAATTTTATTGTTATATCAGCACTTATACACTAAAATGGGGAGGGTGAATTTAAAGCTACAGAAGCTGAAAATAATTAGTAGGAAAAATTACATTTTATAGGAGTAGTAACATACCTTTCAGTAAGTCCTATTCTAAATAGCTCTTCTTTACTTGCATCTCAAGCACTTGTTTAAAACATTTTAAAAGCAGTAGCATTATCAACTGGCTCAAAGCAGGTTTGAAAATAAACAGTCCATGACTATTGCTAGGGTTCATTAAAAGAAAACTCTGTCTGACTCTAAAGTCTATTTTGGAGCTACGACTGCTCCACTCCCTTGCTTGTGGCATGATGCAGCTGCTCTTTCTTTAATATTTTTGCTGACAGCTACAGCTGACAGATAACATTTCAGTTCACCCCAACATCAACCCTATGTCAAGGCTCCCTTACTCAGACTGAAAATGCTGCCTTCCTTGTGGCTTTACCTGCATCACAGTGCAACTCTGTCACTATGCAATTATTCACACTGGTCACTTGTAATGGAGCAGCAGAAATAGGGCTGCAGTCAGGTCATGTGTTGGGGGAGTCCATCAGCCGTCCCACGGTTGCTAACGGCACAGCAACAGCTCCTCTTCTTTCCCTTCATCTCCTCTCCCATGGTGTAAGAAAATAGGCACCTGAATCTGGCAATAAAAATAATATTGCATATAGAGCTATGCAATATGTCCATTGATATTTTACATTTTATATTAGTTGTCACCTTATATCTTTGTTTTAGTTATATTTGTTAACATGGTCAATATAAAAAATATTTGAGCGATCTTAATGTATAATCCCCTAGGAAACAGGCTTTGATTTCTTGGTCATAAAAGTTTTCATGTAATAATCAATCACTCAGTAATACTGTGGTGGTTCACCCACAAAAGGAACTTTTCACAAATGCAGCACTGTTTTCCTCCCAGAGAGAAAACAAGAATATTCACAGTGCTCCCAGTTCTGCCCCTACACCTCTGAAGCTGTAAGCGAGGAGAAAAAGGTGATGGAGGACAGGTTTCAGAAATAGCCAGCATGTAAGAGAGAGACCCAAAGAGAAAAGTGGGAAGGAGGCATTGCTCAGTTAGTCTTTCCAAGGAATTCCCAGGAAAATTAATTATGATTAAGACTGTGCATATATATGTACTTTTTTGATTGATGGCTGAATCTAAAAAATAAAAACGAATAAATGCTTTGCTATATTTTTTTCAGGATTTACAGTAAGGCACACTAGGTTTTGTTTGGATTAAATATTTTACTAGACTGCAAAATACTGTTTTTATTATGGGGCTCTTCTAGCAAAATTTAAAGAACAGGAAGACAAGTGGGAGTTTGGGACCATGAAAAAAACCCAAAACAACCCAGAAAGGAAAAGGTTAGAATACTTTATTGCTACAATATAGGGATTAAAACACAGTCTTCCACCTCCCAGGAAAATACTTTAAATACAAGGTATTCTGAGATCACTGCTTTTCTCTTTGCAGAAAAAAAAGTCTACTTTGTATGAAATACTTAAATATTCACCAGAGCAAGAGCTGACACTTGGGAAGACCCGAAGCTCCATGCAAAGTCATGGAGTTGTTCTTACTCCCTGTGACCCAAAATTTACTCATTTGCATTCAAATACCCATTTTGTATCATGCAGACAATTTGAAGAACAGTTTCTTTGTGTATAGCAAGAACTTAAAACACTGCTGGGCTTTGACAGGGAATTTGGATATGTGGAAAAAGAGGGCAGAGAAACCATTTTCTCATCATTTTTCTGCTTCACTTTGATAGTACCTCTGACTTGTGATGTTAGTGTGGGGAAAAAAAAGATCGGAAATAGCAAAAGGAACTGTTTCTGCAGTTCATACATTCCATTTTCATTTTTTGTTTCACTGAAACTTCATAATGAATTTGACCCAAATCTGCTTCAGTGTACTCAAACCCATGCTTTTAGGTGAGATGAATTGTTTACTAGAAGAAATTGCCCAGCATAATTTCAGCTGCAAGCTCTAATCAGACTGTCCTGCTTCCAGTCCCCCTGTGGTGGAAATCCCCAAAGGGCAAAACCTTAGCAGCAGGACAGATGCATAGCTGTAACACCAGGGGCAAAGTGAGAAAAGCACATCCTTGAGCCTTTATAGGTAGTGTCCAGGTGTCCCAGCCCTTCTCTAGGCCACAGGAACTGATTTAAGTGCTGGAGAATATTGGTATTAACCTCGTATTTCCCATTTCTCTCCATAGAGACAACCTAAGCCAGCACAAAGCCATCATTGAAAAAGAAATCTACCAGTACAAATAAATAATATCGTGTCACTATACTATGAAGAAAGCATCAAACTTAGGTTTTCTGTGAGTCCAGTGATGATACTAGATTATGTAGCCTTTGACAGTTTAAGAAATACCTAGTGTTGTATTTTGATTTTGTTTTATTTTGTCTTCTTTTGTACAAATCTCCTTCTACGAGCTTCTCAAGGAATGCAAAAACTTTGCAATTCTGTCATACAGTTCAGTGGGATCCTCTGGATTCCAACTCTGAGGAGTAGCATTTCATCTGCGTAACCCCTAAAATTAAAACAGTTTCTTTATGGAAACAAGCCTGCTTTAAAAAGCTTGCATTAAAACTCCATTGTAGTTAATAGGTCAAAATTCCCAAGGACATTGCAGAAAAGTCTGGCAGACTGTCAGGTTCACCTTAAAAATGCTGTCATAGAGCATTGCAGGCAGGAAAACATAAATTGTAGATGTTATGTTATTTTTGTATATTTTCAGAGCGCTGCCAGAAGAGGTCATTTGCAGATCAAATAAAGGAAAAAACTTAGCAAGTTTGGCTGAAACTATTGTAAGGAATATTTAGAAATTTCTTAGGGCATCTTTGAGAATGTGCTGTGTGTCAGCTCACCAGTCATGACCAACTCCTTTTTTCCTGTACTCTCTAAGAAACTATGAAATCCACTGAGAATAAGGTAGTGAAAGTCAGAAGAGACACTACTTCTGATGTTTCAGTTACAAACAAAACCATATTAATTTATTTGATAAAACCTCTGTTTTTATTTTTAGCATCTTTAAAAATGCTGCTTCTTGAATACAGAAGGGAGGGAATCGGTTTATTGATAAGCAGTCTTATCAACAGGCACATTCTGAGTCTCATCTGTTTAATTCTAGAAAGAGAACTAGTTGATCTAAGTCAACTGCTTCAGTTGCTTTTCTTTGTGAGTCCTTCCTTAAAGTCATGAGAAAACTGGGAAAAATCAAGATGTTCCACCCAGATACTTTTGTGAGGCTGACACAGATTTCTCTGATCTAGAAAATAACCTGAAACTCTGTTTATAGAGGCATTTCAAGGATTTCTGTTAGTCTCAAGTTTTGTCATTGTGTTAGCAAAATATAGCTAATCAACTGGGAATTAACAATAGATGAAAAGGGGAAGTACAAATGTGAGCAGATACTACATGCTATATTAAAAGTCAGGTATGCCAGTTGACTTACCAATGCGATGTTAAGCTGGGATGTAGAACAGAAGACATAGTACAGAACCAGCTGATAAGAAGACCCCTATCTAAGTTTGCCTGACATTTTTCATTAAAAAATCTAGTCTTGTATGAAGCCCAGTTGTTTACAGCTTTGCCAAACTTCAGTTGTTCAGGCTGGATGTCTGGCTGAGTCTGAATTGTTTTTGGAAGTTTCAACTAGAATGCTTTGAGCATTTCCAAGAATGAGATGAGAGAAAATTGTTGTTTGCCCATGTGAAAACAATCCCATAACCATTTTGCTGAACAGCTTTAATGTCTCCATGTTCCAGAGTGATCTACTGAAATTCAGCCAGGGAACTGCTCTGTGGCAGTGAATTGACTTTTGCCATCCCTGTGAAAATTATGCCAGGCTAAGAGCCACTGAAAGAAGTATTGCACCAAGGATACCTGGTAGAGATTTTTAGCTAACTTCTCAGAATAGCCTACACATGCTGATGCTGTCCCAGTTCCTCATATCTTGCCTGTTGCAGCTGGCTTATGCACATGCCATTTCCAGAAAGCACCTCCGTCTCACGGTTACAGGGTTAAGCAATAATCTTCCCACAGTTACTTATTCATCTGATGCTACAGCACTACAGCGCAAGAAACGAGGTGAAGGCTCTTGTTTTTTCCGCTTCAACAATATTTCCTCAGCAGAGCCTATGCCACAGTGGGAAAAAATGTGTGGACCGCAAGATTGCTCGTGCTGCTAGGGAGGGACACGGGGAAGGAATAGCTCTGTGACAAGCCTTTGTATGAAACCTTTGTACCTGTCAGTCAGGATCTCTTTGCCAGTGGTAGGTATTGTCCATCACCCTTGCCGTGGGATAGAAACACTGCCTTCGGGAAGGCAGAGGATAATCAACAATTGCAATGACACTTTGCCAGTGTAAATATGCTTTTATTAGGAATTTATCCGGATATTCAGCTGACTCATTTGGAATCAGAATTATCTCAGTTCGTGTCTCTCTGTGGTCTGAGATTTGTGTCATTGCTCTGTTTGGCATTCACTATTGCCTGCCAGGCAAGCTGGACTTCTCTCTGGGTCCCAGTGTCCACCTCAGCTGATCTTCCAGCTTTGGAAGTGATCATCTCTGATCCCTCTCTAACCACTGCAACAGTGCAGAGTCCACCCTCACCCATCTGCATGGCACTACACTTCCTTGAAAAGTTGTCTTCTTAGTTCTTCCCTTTGCATCTGGGCACAGGGCAGGCTCCTGAGGCAATTTGTTCAACCTGCTTTATTTTTGTGGAAACAGATATGGCAGCTGCTATTCCCATATTTTTACCATGCTTGTTGTTCCTCTTCTCTCTGCTGCACTCCCCCTCACGAATTCATTCCATCTGACTGTACCATCTGCTGGGTACTTCTCATTTGCTTGCTCTCCTCTCAAAAATCAGGGCTTTGTGGTTCTGCTGCAGTTTTCTAGAGCAACAATACACATTTCCACTTCTCACAGTTTTATCCTTGTTTGAAAGCAATGTGGCAACGGCCATACAGAAACTGTCAAGAATTTATGGGTGGCACTTTGGCTATGTCTGTTTTCAGGAAATTAGACAATGCTAATGCTGATTCTCTGACCTTCAGTCCAGTTGCCACTGGCTGGTCATACCTACATTATTAAACTTTCTTAGCCTTCAAGACAGGTTGGCTATGTCCAAGCTGGCAACCCCTGGCTAGGCTGGTCCCCAGCCAGGGCTAATTCCTGAACCATTCCAGGACGACCACTGGTTAGTCCCTGCCAAAATTTTGACCAAGCCCTGGCCCTGTTTAATCTACTAGTTTAGACATAACCCTCATTTCATACTCATCTGAACACATCAAATGCCTGGGATCATCTGAACAATCACATAAAACCCCTTCTGCGTTATAAAGATATATTTTACTATTATTGAATCAGACTTTTCTAAGATTACAGATAGAGTGACTGCTTTCCAAGAATATTTTGAACTTCCAATGCTGGAAAATTCTAGCATTGGAAAAAATTTTGTGACACATGTTTAAACTGATTTTTTTGAGTTGGTTCCTTAGGCATTATTTTAGTATCTCCTCTGCACGCACCTTTGTTTGCTTTCTACTGTTCTGCTTCAAATGTCTGTTTCCTTGGTTCTCTTTTCATTAGATGAGTAAAAAAAACCCAAACCCAGACAATTTGAATAAAGCTCGGGGACCAATGTTTCCACCTGAACTATTGTAATTAATGAGCATAGCAGATGATACTTTGGTCAGATGAGTCAAAGCTAATAACACTTCATTGGGTCTTCTTAGTTCCTCATGGACAAACAGTGCTTAGAGCTACAGGCACAATTGTGCACAGGGTTTCACAGGACTATCTCCTTTTCAGAAGGAAACGTGAACAAGGAAAAACATGCCAGTAAAAAAAGCTTATTTTAACCATATGTGGTTTTGGAGGACTGTCTTTTATTGAACAGCAGTTCAATGAATAACATAAAAAACTCATACAGGCAATTCTAAGCTCTGTCAGAGAGGAGAATAATAAGAATTTCTTGATGCATCAATGGCTAATCCATAAACAGCCAACAAACCAACCAGAAATTCAAATAACTACTTTGAACCCTTGGCTTCAGCAGAATGGACCACACAACTTTTACATAGTGGGAACATCAGGCCATGCAGGGCTTTCTACACTCTTCCATGCAGAAGTAGAGCATTGGGGTTTGCAGCAACTCATAAAGATTTGATGCTGGCTGAATCCCTTGGCCCTCCTCTCCTGTGAAAGGACAGTGCTCATGCCTTAGAGCCCCAGGATTTGTTCCTCCTGTTAGTGAAGCAGAACCTGAGAGGCAACTCTGTCCTGAAGTGTTAGCATGAAGTAAAAAAGACCCCCCCCTCTTCTTGCATAAGTTTCCAATGCCCTGTGTACAATGCATGCTTTGTTAAAATTAGAAATGAATATATCACAATTTTAAAGCAAACCAAAAGGACTTTTATCTGCCAACATCCCTGTTCAAATCTTTCTCCAAGAGCTATGAAATCATCTGACATAAAGCAGAGCAGAGGCTGCATTCTTTACAGAGCTTTGAGTGATGCATATTTTACCAACTCATCCATGAGAAGGAGATTCTTGAACAGAATGGCTAAGTGAAAGAAGAGATAATTTTAAAAATATGCTTATGTGGAATTTTAGTGGTGACATGCACCTCGAACATTGCTAATGATTTCAGATATCAGACTATTCTGCAATTAAGAAGCAATTCAATACAGTTTTAAATTGCAGCTCTGAAAGTGTAATTTATGTTTCCAGTACTTTTATCTTAAATAGTCTTTCTGGCTTAACAAAAATTTGGATACAGGTTGTTTAAAAACTTGCAACTCCAGCACTAATTCAGCAGAAAAGTTTCTGAGGAACAACTGTTACATTAATAAACATAAATCTCTAAATATATTTAAGATTAAGATCCTTGCTGTTCAAGATATTCACCTTTAATTTTAGGTACTTGAAGCATTACTGAAAGCTTAAAAATATTACTGAAAAGAGTGCTGTGACATCTAAGCCATGGCATGCAACTCATTCACATGCCCAGTGACAAACAGCATGCTCTGCCCTTCTTTCTCTCCATAGGAAGAGTTGATTTTGGATTTGATTTAAGGGTGAGGCAAGTGCTTTTGAGATAACATTTTGCAGTTCCCTGCTGCTCTGTTCTTATTTGCAGGCCCATTAAATACTGTTTTGCAGGAACAGCTTTCTTATTTGAACTTCTCAGTAATGACAACAAATTTTTGTGTTTTAAGACTAACATAAGCCAGTTCCAGAGCACCTGCTGGGAGATATTATGATTTTTGTGTACTTCAGCTGAGGATACAGTTAGCTTGTGTTGTTGCTGGGCATGAATTACAGTTTTTCTTCTAAAAATAGAAGTCTTTCGCATTTGGACAATAAAGGAAACATAACATATACATTCAAAACAATTCAATAAAAGCATCCCCAGTGAGATAACAATACGTTTTTCATGTCAGAACTACAGTGGGGTAAAGAAGCCTGCTTTCAAGGGCCCCAGCCAAGCCATAGTAATTTAAAATAGCTGAGCATCAAGTCCTACAGTTGTAGCTCCATGTCCTGTCATAAGCAATCAGATGAAAAGAGAGAAGTTTACTAAATTAGTAGTAAGCCACCGCCTAGTTTTCCCTAGGTGAGGTTTAAGCCTTGCACTCTCTCTGTGCCAGCTCCTGGCATTCAGTCAACTGCAGGCAACTCCACAGCATAATTTGTGGCAGCTAGGGACTGCATTTGTGCTCTGCTCTGGGCAAGCAAACAAACCAACCAACACACAAACTACTGGCCAAAAGCAACTAGCAGGGGAAAGCAAGTGCAGGACAAGGATTTGAAACTTCCCCTAAGCACTCTCCCTGCCTCCAGCTATTGTCCAGCTATAGTTTAAGAGATTGTCGGAACCTGATATGGTTTATCTGGTTAGCGATCGTAAATATTTCTTCCAAGTATTTCTACTGTGTCCCTCCAAGTCATGTTAACTTCTGCATCCATGGACAAGGCTTTCTGCAGATCTGCTGTTGAGTGTGTGAAGGACCACCCCGTTCTGTTTGTTGGTGGACACGGCTTCAAAGCCCACATAAAGGAAAAATAACCAGCCAAAGAGAGCTGGTGCCAGGGCATGACAGGAGCACAAACTGGTTTTCTACTAGAACTCTATGGGTTTGAAAGATGCCAAGGTCACCCACCTTCCAGCTTCCTTCCCAGACACAGCCAGGATGAGAGGCAGCCAACACTGGAAAGCCCAGCTCCTCGAGCTGCGGACGAGCAAGGAAGGGTAAAGGCAAACACTCTCTGGCTGCCGCAATGCACAGAAATGATCTTATAAAACTCGAGATTCTTGAGAACAGGTTTGCCTCTCATGGCAAATGAATAAAAAACCTGCACATGAAATTGTTGCCCAGGGGTATAGATCTAGAATTAGTACCATAAACTATCTGACCATCCCTAGACTGTTCCTCCCTCATATTTCAGAGGAGCACAGAAACCAGCAGTCCTTAGGGAGGCTCTACTATACTTAAACCAGTCATAACAGAGACTTAAAACCTACAGTGCTGGAGATTCCTTAGTGAAGTAATCTCGTGTATCTGATAAACAAACCTGAACAAAATGATGTGGCCTATTAGGATTTTCTCAGACACTTTTCAGGGGCCCGACACTTCTTCATTGACTTACTTGTGAAATAAGTTCATGATCTTTGCCTTGTCAGTGTTCGGCAGCTCTGCACAGGATCTGCATGCAAGATACCATTGTGCTTTTGTTATGTGAATAAGCGTCTGTTAGGAATCCCACCACAACCACTAATCTATTCCATATAAACAGCAGAGAAGTCATGAGAAAATACAGGCTCCTGTTTACTACCAACCTGGCCTACCATCACACAATGGTGACACAGAAGTTAAGAATTAGCAGTCTGATGGCAAATAAATGTTGACAAATCAAAGGAGCACCTTTTGAAAAAAAATTTGAATTACTGATGTGTAAATTCAGAATCTAGTGTCAGGAAGTATATAACTTTTCTTTTGAATATGGATCAAGTTTTCTCTTAAAAATAGTGAGGACATTTCCCCCCATGTATGAAAATATGTTTCAGAACATCAGCCTTCTGCAAACTCATCAGTCTCCATTTATTCATGACCAATTTGTTCCTGAAAGAGTTCAGAGCACGTGGACAGTTTCTGTTCAAGTCAAGGACTATTTTTGCTTGTGACAAAAGTAGCAGTTTAAGGAGGAAACAAGACTGTTTTGATGTATATACATCATGTGGACTGCTGAGGTAAATCAGGAACTTGAAAAATGCATATCTCTTCTGACCGAATCCTTACAAATATATAATGGGAATAGAAACTGAGGCTATGATGAAAATCACTAGCATTGTCAGAGTCAAAAGTGAAACTGTGATTGCTTAGTTGAGAGAAGAAAGTGTAAAGGAGGCATGAAGGAGGGATGTTGCATAAGAAGAGGCTGGAGAAGATGGATGGATGCTCCTTCACAATGCTTGAGTGAATGTGCATATGCTAAAAGCAAAAGGCAACAAAATTAAAATGAAAAAAATACATGCAAAGCTATGTAGATGAACACATATGTAAATGGGTTCTTTTCACCATGTTTGATTAAAGCCAGAAGCTTAGGATGCTTTCAAAAGAATTTTTATGTAAGGTAGGAAAAGACATTAGAAGTCAGTAATTCAGGTCCTAAGCCACCCATTAACTGATGACAATGGAGAGATGTTTTCCATTCTACTGGATCCTTTCTTCCTGCACATCTAATGCTGAATCTGAAGAGCTGAAATTAGCATTGTTCCCAAGAAACTGGTGAGAGATTTTTAACTTCACTGGCTAAGAAAGCGAACTGCTAATAACAAAACCGGCAAAAGTGTTACTATATTTATGAAGCCATCTTAGGTGAGACTAGAGTGAATCAGGTTAAGATACTATTAATTACCTGTATCTTATAGTAATGTTTTGGGCATCTGCATACTAAAATTGCCTTGACTGTGCTCGTACACTTTATATCAAGATAGCATGCTAATATTTATATCAAAATTTCAAATAGGAGTTACGGGAAAGTGAAAATACGTGTAGTTCCATCATGGCCATAGTTTCATCCCATTTGGGGGGGCTCTATGTGTGTGTATGTGTATGTGTGTGCAGTGAGAAATAAATACTTTTTGTAAATGATTGATTTTTGTGTAAACATTTTACTGCTTTTGGTGAAAGTAGATTTTTTTCCAAACTTTTTTTTTGCCCAAGAAGTTTTCTGCTTTGTAGATGTTCATGGGTTTTTACTTCAAGCTCAGCATAAGCAATCTTTTAACCATAAAAAAACTGAAGTTCTATAAAGTATCTCCAAAAACAAATGGCTCTGTTTTTAACAAAATGTCTTTCCTCTCACGTGGACAACCCATGCTATGACCAAAGTAAATGAGAAACAATCATAATTCTGTTCCTTTGGCTATATCTTTTGGATACCCTCCAACATAAAATGCATTAGCACAAAAATGTACTTGTCCTTAATTAATTTATAGCTTAGAGCAGAATACCGTAAATAACAGTTGAACTTCAGCAGCAAACGTTTTTAAGTCATGGATAAAATATTGTATAAAATTTGTAATAAACCTTAAACAGTGCTAGAGGACAAGTCGAACTAATTATCAATAATCTTAGGAATTTCAGTGATGGACAACTGAATGTAAAAGATGTTTATTTTGTAATACATTTGGGTCCTATTGAATTTATACTCACTGAGGGAGAGAAAATTATTTAAGTTTTACCACCACCCTGAACAAATACAGTTAATAAACTGAACTATTTGGTTGGGGGTTTTGATTTGTTTTGTTTTGTTTTGTTGTTAAATAGCTTGAAACATGTAGCGTTCGCTGCATATCAAGGTGCCACGATTAGATCACTGGTCAACCCCAGACCAGGGAAAGAGACAGATAACACACACAGTGTGAGCGCCAACTTCCGCCTTTTATTGCGCAGTCAATTCCTTTTATACTAACAAGGGTAGGCGGGATTACAGACACATCATAAGGCTGCGACTAACCCTCTAACTTTCCGTGACATCGCGAGATCTTCCGAACGCCGAACCCTACAGAAACATATAAAATATGCTGGCATATCTTGTTCTGAAGCATGCATGGTTGAAGGTTACAGAATCTGTATGATATTCTATAGCTTTATACAGGAACACAGGACTGGAAAGGATCTAATGGGTCATCAAATCTATTGTCCTAATATTGCAGGAATCCCATTCTATAATCCCCTTCATAAACTTATCAAGTTCCACTGTGAGTGCAGTTAAGATTTTTGCTGCTGTTACTCCAGCTGGAAAATTGTTCCCAAATCTCATTGCTCCAAGTGAGAACCTGTTTCTGGTGTCTAGCATAGGTTAAATTCTGGCCAATCTGTGCTGATGGGTTTCCTTGCCAACATTGTCATTTAGTTTAAACGGCTCTCCCATCTCCCTGATATATTTATAGACAGCAACTGAATCCCTTAACAGCCTTTATTTTGCTAAGCTAAACAAGCCAAGCTCTTCATTCTGTCTTCTCATATGATAGGTTCTCTATTCCCCTGATCATCCTAGAAGTCCATCTTTGTACCTGAACAAGTCTGAGGTAATGTGCTACAAATGAAAAGGTACAACAGGCTTGTATAATAGCATAATAAAAGAAGCCATAACAAACAGAGTAATAATTTCAGGCTTGCAAGGATGTGCTGTGCCAAATATTTAGGAGGTTGAGTAAAGGTTTTGAAATCTTCTACGGGGATCTTTGTTAGAAATAACATGAGTTTTTTTCCTAAGTTATTGATTGAAATTGCTGTATGAAAGGTTTTTTTAGGGTTTTAATCAAAAGCTGGGAAATCAATGAAAATTATGATTTGGTTGAGACCTTCAGCCAGCATAGTATGCAGTTGATTAGATTTGTGACAGTAATCATGGAAGAAATGGGTCTGGCATTTTTAAAGTTTGTTTGACAACAATGACTGAGAAAATTCCTATGAACACTGTGTAGTATGTGATGAATCTTTCCTGGAGAAGTCGCAATTGCATTCACATGTTGTCTTTAGGAAATTTCAATGGCAGTGTTCAGGGGGTTGGTTCCCTGGAGTTAGCTCTGCAGAGTGCTCCTGTAGGTGAGAGCCACTGGAAAGCAGAAGAGAACGTAGGGACATCTGATCTCACTACCTCCCAGGACCACAGAGAAAAGGATATTTGGCCAAATCCAGCATCCCCTGGTCCCTTGTGCCATAGCTTCTTGGAAACCTCCAGGAAACTCCTGACTCCCAGCTCGTAAGACTGTAACAGCAATCTTTTTTAGCTGTTCTACTTTTAATCCTTAGTGAGTCGATAGTTCAATCAAGTTTCAAGGGTAGCTTCATACGGAAACTTTTTCCCAGTTGTGCTAAGCCTGCCATCCCAGCTCTTGGGGCCACGATCACTGGAGTGTAGGATGCTTCTGTTAGTGTGGAGGAGAGACATTGTTGGGTTGGGGGGGGGGGGGCATTTGTTTTTCTATAATCCTTTTCTCAGGAATAAACTCAGTAATTTCTTTTTTAGCTTTTCTCTGGCCTGTAGCACAAGGAAAAAAAGAGCTTTTGTAATGCGCTGTAGAAAAAGAGAAGCACAACTTTAAGCTGATATATGCGCATATGAAGACCAATGAAAATGAAAAGCTTTTAAAATACAAGCAATTTCTTAAGCAAGAGCAAAGGGGAATCCCAGCTGTGATTACAAGCAATTAGATACACAATTAAGGAAATACATGTCAGAGCACTGCATGGGGGGCTGCTCCCTGGGGGGTGGGAGCAGGGGGAATCCCCATGGGGACTAGTGGGCTGGGGGGCAACCCCAGCCCCAAGCATCAGGCACTTCCCTGGGGATGGACCAAGGCCGGGATGGGCTGTGGACCCACAAGTGGGCCCAGCTTGGTGGGGCCCATGGCCAGGCAGGGCTGTGGGCTGTGGGCAGCTGGAGAGCAGCGATGCTGGGGCAGGGACTGATGGCCCCAGGGGAGCTGGCATGGGGTCCTGGACCCTCAGGGCCCTGACAGTAAAATAAATGGAACTGTAATTCTAACGAACATTTCTGACGATAAGAGTCATCATCAAATAGTTGATTTGCTAGTGGAAGCCACTGTACGCCACCTGCCCTCATGGTAGCTTGTGGGCTGTGGGAAGTAGGTACCCCTTCATGCATCCTGAAGCCTTCTCCACTGATGCTGGTGGGGTGTACGGTGCTTGCCAAAATCACCTTCAGTTTGTGTCTTTTTCTGACAAGTTGTGCATAGCCAGACCTTCAGAGTGCTCCACCAGACTGTCCGTCCAGAAGGACTTGACCTTTGTTGTACTATCCCCAGTGTGACAGCTGGAGCTTGGAACTGCAAGGGAGTGAAAAGCAGCTTCGAAAACTCTTTGTTTTCCCTGGCTGTTCCTTTGAGGGTCCTGGGAACTGAGGCTTGTAGATCACTGGGAAGATGGGGACTTTCGTCAAAGCTGTCGTTATGGTATCTTGGCCAACCTGCCAAAGAAAACTTCAGCTTTCCTTCTGCTAAGTTTGGTTCCCTGATCCGTGGTGTGTCAGGGGAAAGGGGGCATGGGTATGTGAACGAGGAAAGCTGAGAGGCTTTCTCCAAAACAAATCTACAGAGAATCAATAGCTTTGTATTACTGCACTGAGAGTAACAAACAGAAATGATTCTATTTAGTGCACGTGATTAAAACTCTCAACAACCGGCATGGAAAAAACAGCCCAAGAGGCATCCTGCTGTGCAAAGGGCTGTGATGTTATTGTAGCCCAGTTAGGTTAAAGACGCTAGTGAGGCAAAGTCTGCAAGTAAAGCTGCTTCTTTCATTAGCCTAACAGGTGGTTAGGAGCATTTTTGATGTACCTGTGTGATGGCTGTGAGTGAAATACCAGCTTTATTCAAGTCAGTGGCAAAATCCCATGGGCTTTTCAGTACAACACAATGTTGTGTAATGGAAAGTATTTTAATTAAATACAGTGATATTTATCCCGACTGTTTCTTTTGCTCACTGTATTTACTGTGGCATCACTTAGTTAAAGTGGGGAATAAGACATGTATAGGCATAAATACTATCTCTAGATATTTTAAAGTTTAATGAAGAAAAAGGTTTTCCAGAGTCTTGCAAAACATCTACCTTATCCTGCTGCTTGGTAAAACATCAGACGATCTAAATTACTCAAGCCCTAACTGTGTTCTAGGATGTTTCCACTTGGGAAGATTTAGGTGTAGTTACTACACTTGTAAGATGACTTTAAAACAATATATAGCGGAGGGAAAGTACTCTTAAGGACCTATTTTTAAACCATGTCTCCTGTGAACAAGGTTTCTGCAAATCATGAACAACACCACTTCTTTTGCATTCAGTTCATCAGATTTTAATCTCATTTAGACTGACAAAAATCCAGAGTAACTTCTTTAAACTCAGAAGAGTCAAGACAAATGAGGTCAGAATTTGACCCATTAAACCTTGGTCCACCCTTTTTGTAATCTTCATAATTAGTATGAGCTGATTGACAGAAAACTATTCTTTGTTTCTTATACTTTGTGAGTTGCACTGAAAATAAAGCTCTTCACTGCCAAAATATGGCTCACTTTCTTTTATTAGCTCTAGATAGTTGCACATTAACTTTTAAAGACAATAGTCTTGATCCTTCCTCTGTTCAAATTAATGAGAAAACTCTCCACTGACTTTTTTGAAGGACAAACTTTTTGTAGGTCAAAGAATTAATTTCTGTAAATCCCATGTGCCTCATACAAATTATCTCTTCTTGTAAACTGTCATGCCAGATGTGATTCAGAGCTTGTGGGTGTAACAGTCTGATAGCCTGAATTCTTGCACTTGTAGGAAATACTTTCTACTATTAATAAATAAATAGATGGATAATTGCTCAATTTTCTCCTAGAACTAGCTGTTCAAGACTGAAGTTTCCTAAACAAATTTTCAAGAAAATTAAAGTATTTATCAATAAAATAATCTGAGTTTTTTTCCTGTAAAGCCAAGTTTTACTTAATGTGCTTGCACCAATTTAACTGTGATTACAGCTGGTTAAGATTTCATTATTTTATTTATCCTTCTGTTGTTCATAATCCAATAAATCTCATTCTTTCAATTCAGAGCAAGGACAAAAAAATTCTACAAATACCAGGTTGGTATTTACTATTTTGCAAGAATTCACATACAGTTTATTAAGAAATAATGGGGAAATGTGCCATACACTGTTCTAGCTGCTATTAACTTAGACACAGTAGTAGTCCTGCTTTATTCCTTAAATGGTATCATCCCTATATGACTATATTGTTGTTAGGAGAACTATATAAATGATTTAAATAACAGACAGCCTGTACAGCTGAACAAAATTGTTACTCTTTTCTTTAAAAAGATCACAGCTTTCCAGAACATCATGTTCTCCTTGACCAAATGCTTTGCCAAAGGAAAGACCTCCATGGTCTCACAGCCCTCAGAAGCTCTTTGGTACCACCAGTCCTGCCACTGAGCCTGCCTGAGAAATCACTGCTCAGATCCTTTGGCTCTGATCTTTCCATGCTAGCTGTCTCTGAAGTGGGTTTGACCTACCAAACTTTGCTTGTACCATAATCGTGCTGCACAGTTGAGAAGGTCAGGGCAGAATTCAGGGAATCCACAAGGTGAATTCAAATTCTGTTCGTATATGCAAACTAATCAAATGCATGAATGAGCTTTTATCAATATGAAACCTTGCCTCTCTCCAGTGTTACGGCTCTGTTCCCTTTATGCCCTGCAACATCCCCAGCTTTCCAGTAGCAATGCTCCCAGTTCCCTCCATGTCTGCTATACCTCCATGGTATTTGGAGTTGTCACCGTGTCCCCAGCCTTCCTTTGTTTGCTTTGTGGGCTGTGAAAGAAACTGGTCTGCAGCTCTTGCTCTGCTGCAGATTGTCCAGTTTGGCCAGCTAAGGGAGTCATGCATTCTCACTCAGCAGCTAGAATTCTGCAGACTGTGTGCAGTGTGACTAATAGATGGGCCAAGCTGGACATGTTACTTCTCTGCTGGCATTTCATCATTGCATTGCATTGCATTGCATTGCACATATTCTGCAAAAGTAGTGTACGCAATGAGGAACACAGCACATTACCTACCAGCTTTTTCCTTCCCTTGTTAACAGCTGCTTTTTTTTTGGATGGAGGGCGTTACTTGGTGCTGATTGCTGAATTAAAGCAGAAAGCTGCGACTTGTGGCACCAGCTCTTAGGAGGCAGCAGGAGTGCGAGGTTTTACTACCTGGGTTGGTATACTGTATCATACCTGCAAACACATTGCCCAGTGTATTCTGGATTCTTCAGGTTGCTGTGCTGTGTCATGGCTTTGGAGACACATGGAGGAAGTAAATGGGAATCTCTAAATTAAAAAATGTAAGTATTTTCAAGCCACTTTAAGTCTGGAAGTCTGTGTTTTCTAGGTGGCCTGCTGGCTGGCAGGCAGAGCAAGCAGAAGATGATGCTTCTCGCTTTGTCCTCGTGTGCAGCCCCTGAGCCTTATCTTTTCTCTAGGGAGCAGCAGGGACCCCAGTCAGCCTCAGGTGGGAGCAGCAGAGCAATGGCACAGGGACACCTCCACCCTCGACTCCCTCCTTCCCCCTCCGGACCTAGATTCTAGCGAAGCCCCTGCTCTGGAAGCATCCCTCGACACAGGTATTACTGCACACGACGGGCTTTTCCAGCTGACACGCAGGAGCTTCCAGGTAGAGCTGCGCTCCTAAATTAATAATGTTCAGGAGATGCCGTTGCAATAGCATGGCTGGAAAACAACGCTTGAGCTTCCTGCATGTGTCAGCTCCAGGAGGTGACCAAAATGACTTATGTCATCTCTTGTCTTTCAAAGGCTCATCTGAATTGCAGAGCTGTCAAAGCCCTCAGGGACTGTTGAGGATTACCAAGGACATCTTGAATGTACATTATTTTCCCTGAAATTTTTTAGCATGATGAGTTAATAATAAGCATCCTGAGTTAATGAGTTAGCGTAACGAGGAGCTCTTCAGCAGGCACCTATTGACTTTTATGACTTTATGGGTATTTCACAATATTCATCTGGGATTTTGCCTGTCTTTTAAAAGCCCTATTGCTAGTATCACATTGGTTATAGAGTAATCTTTATTTCCATTTTTAAAATGCCTGGTTCACAGTGCTGGAACATACTTTGAAATTGTGAACCCAGCTCAAAAACTGGAAGGCAATCAATAACTGATTTTATAAAAATTTCACAACTTTAAGCCCAATATTATATCATATTTTTAGATGTCTGACTCATTTGGAAAGCTCGGGATTGTCTCTATTAATTATGGCCCCAGAAGTTCTATCTCAACAGTCAGAAAGCAACTCCATTTGTAGTCAAGGATTGCAAACACAATCTTCCTGGAACTGAAAGTTGTACATTGTGCAATTTTTATGGCTTGTATAGCTTTTCTATTTTTACTTGGTTGAAACCTGCAATACATCATATAATCCTCCTTAAATTGTCATTCATAATGCTCATTTCCATTAACTTGGCATAAATAAATTATTTTCTTTCTTAAATTTGTATAGTTACTATTTTGCCTAACAATGTTACACAAACAAAACATTATTTTTTCTCTGATACAAAGCTGATGTGAGTACAAACTGCTAATGATGTGTTTCTAGTGATGGAATTTTTAAACCAAATTTTAAAAAAACACACAGTATTTTCTTTTTTATTTAAAAATATGCATGTGTTATGAAGTCCAATAACTGTTCCCTTACTTTAACAAACCATTTATTTAATCCACCACCTTTATAGGCATTTGGAAAAGTTTCTCTGAGGTTTCAGAAAGCCTAATAAAATTGCACTTTTCAGCTTTTTCAAGATACAATGGGAAGAACAATTCTGGTTTTTTTCCTTTCTAGAACTTTCCAGTACTTAGAACTTTCCAGTACCTAAAGGGAGCCTACAAGAAAGCCAGGGACGAGCTTTTTTAAAGGGCATGTAGTGCTAGGACAAGGGGCAATGGCTTTAAACTAGAAGAGAGTAGATTTAGTTTAGATGTAAGGAAGAAATTCTTTACTGTGAGGGTGGTGAGGCACTGGAACAGGTTGCCCAGAGAAGCTGTGGCTGCCCCATCCCTGGCAGTGTTCAAGGCCAGGTTGGATGGGGCTTTGAGCAACCTGGTCTAGTGGAAGGTGTCCCTGCCCATGGCAGGGGGGCTGGAACTAGATGATCTTTAAAGGTCCCTTCCAACCCAAACCATTCTGTGATGATTCTATGAAATGCATCTTCAAGGTATAAGAGATCAGTCAGTGACAAGGGTTTATACAGAACTTTTCAGACTTGTTCTTGCTTACATAAATAGAGATAATGTCATGTATTTGGCTACTTGCAGAAATTGTTTGCGCAACATTACTTCATACCCTGGCTGAGCAGAGGGCAGGGGAGCTAAGCCTGCTGCTGGCACACCAGTTCACGTCATCTGTGCCATAACACTAAATGCTGGGTTCTGACAATGTTTTTACTTTCTAGGCTTTCCTGTCCCTCTAATTATAATCCTTTGTCTTTGACACATATGCTTATTTCAAGTCCGAGATTTGTCAAATAGTTGGTGTTTGCTGCTTTCTGCGGGGTATGGCCTGGTGATTTCTAGTGCCTGGAAGGCCAGTGCTACAGCCGAGCCACACTACCACGCTGGTATGTGCTGCCAAGCATTTTTCCTTGCAGGCTTTTGGTTTTTCTTGATGCCAAAAAGTAATAACATTTGTATCAGTAAGTACAATTATAATAAAGATTTTTTTGCAAGCATGACAGCTACCTTAGGTCAAGCACATGGCAAACTCCCAGCTGTACTGAGATTCTCTAAATATGGCCATTTCATACCAGGTCAGTTTTGCAGTCCAAGAGTCGACTGACAAACTGCTGACTGATTTTTTTTTTAAAATTTATGTTGTTTATTTGGCATGCAGTCAACGATGTTGTACGGGATGAATTTAAAAGATATAGTAGGGTATCAGATTTTGGAATTAACTTTGATTAAATGAGTTACAGAACTTAATATGGAGACAAATAGTTTTTGGGGTTTTGACTGAGTTTAATAATTTCTCTGAGACAGTGATATACAAATCCTAAAGCACTGTGCTGATAAAAGGAAATCTGAAAGTGCAACTGAATAGAAATGTACGTGAACTGATGAATTTAACTTGGTTTCCTAGCTGATAAATATTATAATAAACAAATGTATGTATTCCTCAAATTACATTTAGTTTAGCAGAGTCTTTCAGGTTTAAAGATATAAAATACTCTTAATAATTCAGTAAGGAAATATTTATTCAACGTGAGGACTTTTTCCTGACTTTTCTGAAAGCTTTGTGAAGTATTCTCAGTATATCTACAGCGGAGACTCAGCTGGTTAGTCTGAGCCTACTTTTTCTGGACAGCTGTGCTTACCAGTCAGCTACTGGGTGCTCTGGAGAGCTGCCCTTTAACTTTCAGCTGGGCAGATCTGAAAAAAACTCTTTCACCTCTGAAATTCCTGCAGTGTGCATGTGGACAAATACAGATAAGGAAGAGCTCTTATCTGTGGCCTATGCAGGGAATATTAAGAGTAAAGAGGTGGTACTCAAAGCTCACTTAGACATTGTCACTGGGGATAGAAACCCGAGTGAGGTTTATTCTCACTGGGAGTAAAACAATATGTGAAATGTGAGATGAGCATGTGAGAATACTTTCTGTTACATCTTGTTTCTTAAGATAACTAAACATAGCGCTTCAATAAGACAAGAGGTGAATTTACATCCTCACAGGAGGAAAACTGGTTAATCTTCCTTTTCCCAAACCACAGGTGAGAAGCTAAAAAGCAATAACAATACCATTATGAGCTATTCAGAGACAGGAGGAAAGATTAAGCTTTTGACCATAACTAGCATTCACACCTAAGAAAGCAGCTGCCTGGGCAGCACAGGGTCCAAGTTGCTCCCCGCGGCCCCAAGATGTGACCGTAGCAGGTTCTTGCCAAGGCCATGGGTCCACCACACATGCACAGGAGAAGCAACCCAAACTAATTTCTCAGTCATCTAAACTTCCTTGAAGGCAGCTGAAAAATATTTCAGTAAATAAATAAGTCATGCTGAGACATTACATAACTGCTGGGTCAGACAGTTTTTTCACTAAATAAAAAGAAACAGTCATTTCTCTATTTATATGCTGCTTCCTTACCTGATTTACCAATTGTATACCATCTGTATATGCCTCCCCTCTTTTTTTTTTGGATGATGACCAAACTTTTTGGCAATATTGTGAAAAGTCAAATCAGACTTTTAAATTTGTATTGAGAGACCTAGTGATGCCTTAATATTTAGAGCCACCCACCAATTCGCTTCAGCAACATTGAGAACCACATTGCTTTTCTGTCATCCACTTCCTGATAGGGAATAGGAACTTGAAATTTTATTTTTTTTTTCAAATTTACCTTAATTATTCAAAATTAGTTTCTAGTTTCACCTGCTCTAACTAAAAGAAAGCTAACATTGATCCATTGTTTATTGCTGTTTCTTAAATTACTTGGTTTGGGCAATAACAGCCAAATTCCCTCCACTTTTTCTCCCAAAGAGAGAGTTCAGCACAAGGAGTTGTGGCTGGAGAGTCAAATGAGTTCATTTCCCAGTTAGGTAGCTCAGTAAGGGTGAGCTTTTGACTCTTTTCAGTACTTTTTAGAAATACAGGGTTCTCTGTTCCTCTCAGCCAGAAGCGTCCCTGCGGCAGCGGTCTGCGTACTGATGCCTTGTAGAAAATCCATCCCAGCAGCCCAAGCCACTTGAGTTTGTGACTTCGCTAACACCAAGTTGGCAGGGTTGGTTATAGCAGGGATTGTGAGGGGTGGACGCAGTCCCACCGCCTCTGTCATGTCCTAACGTTTGCCACCAAATGTGGCACTGTGTCAGATGCTGATAACAAGATGCCAGACACCTGCTATTGCCTCCCCACCCAACAGCAAAATTGGCCTTTGTAATGATGCATTTATGGATCCAGTGCCAGTTTATGAGTCAGCTTACTGATGTGCCCAAATTAAGGGCACAACCTCTTTAGAGAAGCAAAACTGAGACCTCCCAGCACATCCCAGGGGCAGGATGCAGCAGTGTCCTCCAGCCATGTCCTCTCACAGGGAGCTAGAGCAACACCGCCCTCTGCCCAGCACCTTTTTCCATAGAAAGAAAATCAGGGGATGCTTTCCCTGATAGACAGGAGCCATGGCAGGCTTCAGCAGTGGTCACTGGAGCTGCATGACTGAGGACAAGGATAGGCCTGAAGTCTTAACATAGCCTCAGAGAGCTCGGGCTCCATTTCAAAGAAACTGCAGATTATGGATGAAACCTAAACTCCTAGCTCAGTCACACAAGGGAGATACTTAAAGCTGAACATTGTGAATTTGTGCCAGTGCAGATGATTTTATCTTCATGCAGGCTTGTAAAACACCCACTCCATTTCTAGGAGCTCTTTTGAATATCTTTCCATGGCTCTGAATTGAAATTACTTTCTAAGAAAAGCAGCTAAGAATTTTTTACTCTATCCTAGTGGAAAAAAGGAAAATTCAACCTTTTTTAAAAAGTTAAGTAAGGTAGGGTGTTTGGCTCGTTGCAACAAGACAAACACAATTCACTTAGATCCCCGTTGAAATTGGATTTTAAGAAGTCACAGACATTAAAGCAACTTGGATCAGGCAGCAGGTAATTTTAGTTATGTTAATGTGAGACCAAGCCCATGCAGAGATATGTATTTGCTTCTTCCTCCTCTCTTCCTTCCCTACTCAAAGTACCCATGCTGTGTTTTCAGCTTAGTGTCACATTCTGCTCTGAACTAAAAAGCCAGGTGAAGATGTGAGTAGATTAACATTGACAGGCTGTTCAAAAAAAAGATCAAAACCAGCTCAACCTGTAGATGCAGGATAACTCTTTGACTTCACTCTTTTCAAGTGAAGAAATTGTCTAGGGATTTTGAAACCAAGACATTAGAAGAGGCACAGAAATACGGTTTCTAGAAATGAAAGCTACTATAGTGGATGAGATGGTTTTCAATGCCCAGGTATCTGCAGGTTTTTGTGCTGCTCCCTGTCAGTGTGAGGCATTGGTATTATTTAAATCAGGCTGACATTTACTTCTTTACTTTCTTTGCCACAAGTTCTGAAGTCAGTGGAAAGCTTGCAGGATTACTGGGAAATAATGACAGTCACTGGGCTGGCACTGCCAGGAATGAAGTAAGACTCTCCTTTCCTTTTACCTCTTTACAAATAGTAATGACAAGTGAAGGCCAGGGCTTTGAATAATGCAAGGGCCACTCTGGAGCCTCACAGTGCTAGTCCTCTTATCAGTGACATGAAGCAGAGGAGCTCAAAGTTTGTGCCACCAAGCCCAGCAAAAGCCAGGAGAAGCCTGGTGTGAAGTGGGGATGTTGTGCAACCCCTCTCTCTGCTTCAGCTGCCCTGTGTCTTCCTGACCCCTGCTGAACTAACTGCTCTATCTCCAGACCATCTTTCAGTAGCCACTTAAAAATACGCCTCTAGAATAACTAATATACTTCTGCATGCCTTGACTTAACTTACTTGAAAAAATACAGATTCTTTTCTGTTTTCCCACCACCCTCCGCTTATTTTCTCTCTGCAGACTGTGTATTTATGGTGAATTGCACTTTCCCTTTGCACGGCTGATTAGTTTTCCATTTCCTTTGTTTGTAAAGGAGCAGGCTGTGGAAAGGAAAGGCTGTAAACTAAAAGTGCCAGGGCATGAGCACAGATACTAGAAGGTGAATGTCTGTAGTCTTATTAAACTGTTGGAGTGGTCCCCGGCACGCTTTTGGCCAGGCCACTTAACACCCTCCTGAACCATTTGAGAGTGTGTTTTGGGAGTCAGCATGGGCTAGGAGCAATTCCCAGTGGGCAGTGTTGATGCAGCCAGCATGTTATGGATGCTAAGAGAGCTTAAGAGCCTGAAGGATTTTCCAGGACAGCTGGCCTCACAGTCAGAGAGCAGTCCTGGACATGGTTAATCTCCAGGATACATGTAGCCAGAGAATTCTTTTTTTTTTTTTTTTTTTCCCCCCAATGGGAAAAATTTCTATAAACCCATCAAAATTGATAGTGAAACTCAATGGCAGGTTTAGTATCAGAGACTATTTTTAACTCCTTGGTTTGAAACCAGTTAAACTTCACAGAGGAGGAACCTTTTGGGAGGTGGAAGGCAGCCCAGTCTAACAGAGGGGGTTAAATTCACCTCTCACCAAACGACCAGGCATTCATGTGCAAGCTGGTACTCTGTGTCTATCAACAACCGAAAATTCCTACAAAGGAGTCACTGAGAGAGATTTGGAACTTGTTCCCTGCCTTAGTTGACAGCTGAAATTTGAGATGCTGCAGATGTGTTTTTACACTGTTGTCTCTTGGAGACAATATTTGTAGAAGATACAGGTTCTCTGTATAATTTCTTTTCCCTTGCTGTAAAATGTAAGGGTATTTACATGGTGAGTATTTTTTGTTATTTTTGTTATTTTTAGAAACCAAAAGAAGGATAAATTAGTCAAATGTAAAATGTAGCTATAGTTGTTTACTGGTTTCAGTAAAATCAGAGCTGTGCAAATCACAGCTACCGAAAAGAATACGGGATTCACGATTCACGTCTGGTCAGCAAGAGACAGCAAAATACTTCCCTCGACCCAAAGCTTGAAGTTTGCTTTTGGGACATTTATCTTTTTGTCTTGTCTCACACTGGTTAAAATTCAAGTCAATTTTGAAATAAAAAATAATTTTAAGGTGAAAAGTTGAAATAGATTTTGTAGAAAGCTAGTAAGAGTTAGTTTCCTCATTTCCTGATTGCATTCCCTGTTTGCCCTGTGGTTCATTCCTAGGTTAAAGTAGGATTGCAAGGATGACAGAATGACTTTACTTTCCATGCTGCGTTCCCTCAGTGATATATCAGTTTTAGGTATTTTGGTTGGTCATTGTAAGGATAGGGACAAGGGACTCAGAGGCAAGAGCTGTGATGATTATCAGCCTGCTCCTGTCTATTGCTGCTTTCAGCAGTTTCCTGCCATCTTGGAAGGAGAAAACACATTGTTACAGGAGCAGTGGTCTTTAGCAACTACTTACAAGAGGTACAGCATGGTTCCTAAGTCCACAGTATATTTGATCCTGCAGGTTATCAGCTTGGTTCTATGCTGTCAACAAAAAGAAATGACTAATGCTTACCTAACACCAAAGATTACTTATCTGCAGGAGCAAAAAATCTTTGGTAGGCCAGCTAATCTGCATCACCTCTCTTATCATTTTCCAGGCACGTTCTGGCTGTCAGGTGATAAAACAAATGTTTAGTGGGTTTGGACTGAAACTAATGGCGACAGTGCTAGCTTTATCTTCATGTGAAGTTCACAGTTTGATTTTCAATTGAAATGGCATAACTCAAAAGGGCAGAAAGCTGTAAAACAATATGTGAAGAATCATGACAGGGCACAGTGCTCATCCAGTCCTCAAGGGGTGGCTGTGTCTCGAGACACGCTCCATCAGCTGGGTGTAAAGTACATGGCCCCAGGAAGCAGGGGCATTTCTTTCCTCCAAGGATCCATGCTTTTCCTTCAAATCAGGAGTAGTCCTGGGCACAGGACACTCCGGTGGGCTGGAAACAGGCTGGGAAGAGGGATGAGTAGGAACCAACATACTCCCACGTCTCCCAGCTCAGCTGAAATGTGCTAGAAAGGCTGCACCGCAGGCAGTTAGCACTGTTGCCACCTACCTTGCTCCTGACCAGTCCTTTTCAGCCACATAGCCACTCTGGAGAATAAATATCTAAACCCTCGTCAGACCTAGTGGCATGTTTGTCTAGTGGTGTCAGCTACTTGAGCTGTCTCTTCTCTGTGACTCCCGTTTGTACTTTCTGGCAGCTGGGAAGCAGAGTAATCAAAACATCGGTAAAGTGATATATAAAAGTTTATTTTTTTGACTGAATGATGATCTAATAGCTTATCATTCCTCATGCCTCATGCATCCAAGATGTTTTTCCAGATGAAGCCTGGGAAACATGAATCTTTGTGAAACAAGTCTATGTTACTCCTTAGTTGGTCAGCAAGCGTTACTCAAGTAAAAGTATTCCAGCTGAAACCACAAGTTTTCCTGAAAATGACAAAATTAATGGAATTATACCAGCATAAACTCTGTTCTTTGTAAATCTGTGCCATAATTTAGCTTGAGGAGAGTTTATCTTGGAATTAAGAAAATGGTGTTAAAGGGGTATAAATCTGCCTTAGTGACGACTGGCTTTCCTCTTTTAGTTTTGTGAAATCCTTTTCTGCTTTCATGCAGATTATACCTGTTCAGAATGGCACCTCGATATGGAATTTTCAGAAATCTTTTTCTTTTCTTCTTGAGAATACATTTATGCTTATTCCTCCCATTTCTTTTTTCAAGCAAAGGAACTATTGTTGAGATAATGCTTGGTGAATATAATCCATGTGCTACTATGCTCCACTGTTATAAGAATCAATTTCAGGAGCTATAAAATAAATCTTTGATAAAGCAAAAAGGTTTTGCTGATTCTCGTGCTGTACCTCAACAAGTGTGTCTGCTATAACGTTGCTACTTTTCTACACTATTTGCAAGCAGCATAAAAACAAAAGTTCTATTCACCAGAATACATTAGGTAATAATGAGATAGCAGTGACTTGATAAAAGAAAATTATCCTACATCTAAAACAGTCACTGCATTTTTGTCAGATACTCTTAATGGGGACAAATTCTTCTTTCTCATAATTAAAAAAACTCAAGTTTCTTCCACAGATGAGACTCCGTGCATGGTATGACAAAATGAGGGAGACACCATGACATCTGTCTGCCATGGGGCACTATCTCCTTCCTGCACGGGCTCCTCTGAGCAATGCCATGCCCTCTCCTCACTCGAGTGCAGGCAGTGGGTGCAGCCCAGGGACCAGCTCAATCTGCTGCATCTGGCAAAGGGCTTACGGGGTGGGAGGGAGCCCACAGAGCAGTACTTCCAATGCAGATGGTGCAAACCCCGCTACGGAGGCAGCGTCAACAGGATGACGTGAACTTTTCTTCTTCAGTGCATGGGGCTCAGCACGTGTGCTTGGGCGTTGCTCCTCCTAACGCCTGTATGACAAATGCTTTTCCAGCACTGCAAAGTAGACCAGGTGAAAGGATGAAGGCAGTAGTGGTGTTATGTAGCTAGACTAGCCACAAGTCCTCTCCTAGTCCATATAAGAATTACAGCCCTGTGGCTTAGTTATTCAAGCTGTTTATGGAGCAGAGAATTGTCCTGATCCATAAAGTATCCATAAAGTGCCAATACTCCAACAACAAGGGCAAGCAGTTTACACATGCTCTCACAAAAGCACATGGGTAACATATAATACTGTCAGAAGGAACAAAGACCTTTTCTTGTTTGCTCTTGCAGATAAGTCATGATGCATATAAGGGCAAGAGATTGGGGGAGGGTTAGAGAGCAGAATGGATTAGTGCTCTAGGCATGAATGTTTAGAAATACAGGAAACTCCAGAATTGCTACGGGTAGATATTTTTTCCATTCTTCACCTTATTAGTCATTTGGTTTAGCATTCTCCTCTGACCAGCATGACTGAAACAAACACTGGAGTCATCTACAACAGCAAAATGAAGAATGAGGTCTGCGTTCCTTTGGCACAGTGTTGTTCGGCTATCACACAGTCCGGAGTCTGACATGTCTGCTTCATGCAGCATCCAAGTCCAACTGAGCAGCATTGCTCAGCATGCACCTCTGCACAATGCAGCCATCAGTTCCTACCTGGGCCTCTGACAAGCTCTTGGTAGCATGATTCCTTTTTATTTCTTCATATCAGACAAAACAATAATAAGGAACATTTGCAGAGTCCAGGAAACCAGCCTGGAATAATTGATAATGATAAACCTAGTCATTTTAATCAGTCTCTGAAGTGGTGTGACCAGTTGCATGTCTACATGTTTGTCCTGGGAAAGCCACACCACTGAGGCCATGTAGCCTTAGTTCTGGCTATCCAGATCCCTTGGGGCTAAAGCCATCCATCCCCATCTGGGGTGGTTCTTGCTGAGGACTTCTAAGCCAACAAGGTCAGTTTGGTGTCCCTATCTTCCTCTCTTCCTGACATCTGAGAAGGTGTCTTCTTTTTTTGTATTTTTGTTCAGTGTTTTTTTCTTGGTATCTACTATTTGCAGATACAGACTGATACTGTTTTAAAAATTTTCCAGCTCTCTTCCTCATTTATGGGGTGTTTCAGGTCTGATGGAGGTTTTATATGATTTTGTCTCCATTTTGAGTATATTTATATTATTTTTCGCTCCTGGTGCTATACATTGATTGGTAATCACTGGGCAGAGATTTGGCTTGCTCAGTTCTTGAGTTCTCAGCAATCTCCCCTGTGTACCAAGCGCTTCCACACAGCACTTTGCTTCACTCCAAATGCCTGCGCAGCGGTGCCTTTGAAAAATACAGTTCCCAAAGCCACAGCTGAGAAACAATTCCAGTTTTGGCTCACTAATAACCCAATTGCACCGACCCTGCAATACATTGTTAGCCTGTCAGAAACCCAGCACTTTCATGTGATATCTTAATCAGTTAGATCTGCAACTGAACTCCAGACTACAAATTTATAGCCAAAGGCAACAACCATATCATGGCTGTAAATCAACTTTTTTGTGTGTGTGCGTGTGTATTATTAATATTATTATTATTATTATTATTATTTTAAGGAGAGCACTACAGGGCCAAAATCAGCATGTCCAATTAGCAAGAGGTACTACACATTAAGTTCAAAGAACTTGCGTTATCTGATTCTAATAGCACTAGTAACAGAGCCTAATCTAACCTGTCATTTCAAGAGCTATAGGGAGAACAAATTGCCATCAATGGGGGAAAGGTTTGGAACACCATGCAGCCTGTCCTCTCCTGACATCCTACTCAGCAAATTCCTCACAGATTTCGTCCTGATGTCAGTAAAACTAACATAAAGGTTATTTCATAAAATCTTGTGTGGATTGCTAACTTGTGAAAACCAGAGGACCCATGCCCAGAACAACAATACAGACTCAAGTAAATAATCATAGCATTTGTCCTTTGTGCTTAAAGCTTAACAAATGAGTGAAACAGAGGAGAAGCTGAAGAGTTCCCATGCCAAGTACCAATGCTGTGAGCACATATTGAAACGAGTAGCCAATAAATGTTGAAATCAAGGTGACTGATCATATAAAGACTTCTTGTTTGACTGAAGACTGTTAGGAAAGATTTCCAGTTTAATATGCAATACGTTGAGGGGTGGGGAAAAAAAAAAAGATAGAGTTAAATATTAGATGCTAAAGTCATTATAAATCATACCAGCTATTTCTTCAGGGAACACAATCCCTTCAGCAGATCAGGAATGCTGTAAGACATGGAGACGTGAACAGGGCAGACAGCAGGAGGACGTTTGTTACCAGTGTTAGACTGGCAGTGTCCCCAGAATCAATTTCGGAACCCTGGTGAAACAATAGATAGGCAAAGTTTTGGGATTTTGGTATTTGCATACCGAAATAATGCTGTGCAACTGGTCAGAAACTTTTCTTCTTTATCATGATACCATCAGAAATACAGACGGATGTCCAAAATGATAATACTAAGCACTCCTTTAGAGCACACCATATTTCAGCCAAGATCACTGGTATGTTCTGGTTACTTCACGCTGCTCTAATTAAAACTCAGTCATCCTTACAGCTGCTTTGTATTCCTAGAGCACTGCACAACAGCTGGATCATGTCGCTGATTTTGGCCCTTAAACTCCTTGGAAATTACTGTGTGAATATCAGAACTTTGGCCCTCTCTGTCACTATTTAAGCTTGAGTTCACCTGCATCTCTGGCTTCAGCACACAACACCTTTGCATTTGGATAAGGTGTTGGAAAAGTATCAACATTGTAACTGAAGACAGAGTAGGTGTTAGCGTTACACTGATTTTGGCAGGCTTTTACACAAAGAAAGGCTGTTAGGGGCAATGTCCCTGAGAGTGACAGACTGTCTGCCACGCTGTGATGTAAGACATGCTGCAAAATAAATCTACAAGTGTTAAAGACATTTTTAAAAAGGCCAAGTTTTAGTTCCTTTAGTGACAATCATATCCTAATTAGCTAGTTGATAAAAAAACTCCAGATCAATTGGTTAAGCTGCTCTGCTGCTGTATTAATGAATTAAAAAAAATAATAATAAATTGCATCTGTCCTTTGTGGACCTACATTTATTTACATCAAGTAAAAGCACACTCTAAATAGTCATTCCTTATTTCTCTGTTAGCACACTTACTTATAAACATATAGTCAACTACTCAGCCCTTACATGGCTTCATGAATTGTTATCTCAGCTCCCACAGGGACAGATGGATCAAAGTGACTGTCTTGAGTTATGATGTGACAGGGTGACACACCACCTTTCATGAAGTCTACCATATCCAGCTAAGTGCATCTGGTTGATTATGCAATGCTTGAGGTGGATGATTTGTCTCAACTAGTCATGAGTTAAAATTAATTGTGCACCTTCGGGTCTAACAGTTGTGTCATCTTACTATAGAGAAATCACTAACGCAGCATGTTACTAAGCAGAATACACTGTAATGTAATAATCTGTTTTTCACTGGAAAACATATGTAAGACAGGCTTGCAATATTTATTCTTAAAACATGTAGGATGTTCTAGAGCCATGAAGACATTCAGTGTAAGCCATGAAAAATAGGTTTGGTTTAGAGATGAAAGTGGCAGGAGGCTGTGACCCACAGGGACTCAGAAGGAAACACTTAGAAAATAGAGACAGATTGAATCCCGAGTGCTCTCTCCTGAGAGGAAGCATGGTTGGAAACTTTTAAACCCATTAAAGTTAAACAAATTGAAAAGCCCTATCTGAGAGGAAACATAGTACAATGTTTATTTTTCCATTACAAACCTGAGACCTAAAAGATTTCCTGAGGTTCTCAGGTATTGTTCATGCTTATAATGGAGATCTGTTTTTAGGAAGCATAATTCATGTGTTTAATCCAAACTGTTTGATGAAAAACACACTGCATAAGCATTCAGGAAGTTAAAGGCCATTGTATACCTGTATCACATATTGTTTGGAAAGGAGCAGACCTACAATGCAAGGAATCTCATCGTGAAACTCTCTCACTCGAAAACATTGGGTCTAATTTTCTCCCCATTTATGCTGCTGGATGAATTCCACTGAATTAATGAAGTTAAGACATGAGTAACCAATGATAATAAAAAGACAATCTTCCTGCAGAGTGTGAAACTACCAAAATGCAAGGCTAATGTGAGCAAGAGATTTATAACACTGGCCCGAGTCAAGTAAGTAGCAAGCCGTAGCAGGCCCAGCATAACATTAGCCAAGCTGATAAGTCAATGTATTTTAGGTTTTGCCCCATTGCTAGTGAATTGCTGCTCTGAGATCCTTATCAGAAAAGTGATGTTAGTGATGTTGAGAAGCATCTGCTTGACTAATGAACAAGCTGCAAACTAAATCCAGAGATGAATTTAAGTGAGAGAAAAGATTTGGAAGCAGTGGAATATTATTCATTAGACCTATAGATAGAAACTAGGCAAGTTTCAGACATGTAGACCCTGCTTCAGCTTTCTTCAGTCTGTCTGTTCAAATTGTAGCCCATCTAAAGCTAGATATTTCTCTGTGCAGATCTTGCTTTCTAGTATTCTTAGACTATCTTAGGTAAACCGGATTTAAGTAAAAAATCAAGGTACCAGAAAATATGACCATATACAAAAGTAAATTGGAGTAAGGCAACATAAACTCCTGATGGTTTCCCTTGTCTGTTATACAAGCAATTTCAAGTAGGATGAAGAATATCCAACTTTTAGGAGACCAACTTACTTTTTACATCTGAGTTTGGCCGTGAACCAAGACTAAATTCACTGCTGCCTTTGTATTGTGTATGACAAATACCTTGATTACAAATAACAATCAAGTTCTTCAACAGTTAAACACTGAAAATAATTACAAAAACCTACTTCAGCATAACATAGGAAGGTGACAGAATAGCAAGGTGACAGGATAGCAATATGGGTCCATATGTAAACATGTCTGAGTATCCTATGCACATCTGTTTAATAATGATAAGTAATGAAATACACACTGATGAACCCATCCTGTCTTCTGTGCCATTGTTAGTCAGTGACACAGGGCAAGACCTTACAGGGTAAGTGGGATTTTAAGGGCTAGCAGCGTCCCTGGCCAATTTGCAGGGTCAAGGGCGAAGAAAGGAGAGAGATGTTCATAGGAGAAGAGAACAGACAGGCAGATTAAGCTAATTTTATTTGAATGTGTTGTGTGGATGACAACTTGAAAAGGGCTGATGTGTAAGAAAGAGAAGAACTGTGAAAAGATTTGAAGATAAGAGCCAGTGGTTTAATTTGATATTGGTCAATGGCATTCAGCAGAGGGAATCAGAGAAGACTGTTGTTTGAGGAAGATAATACACGGGAAGGATGATTTTCACAGCTATGTTTTGTGTGACACCAAGTCTATGTTACTCATAAACTAAACAGGGCCAGGCCCCCATTTGCCCCTAGGGTCAAGTGGCACAATCCAGCCATGCTTGTCCTACTAAATGCTCTTCTCTTCCAGAACAGGGTGGCTGCATCTGGACCTGGGCTGGGTAAATTCCTGAATTGTGCCCAGGAACTGGTTGGCAGAGTGGTCGCTTGCCTGGACCTGAAGTGTGCCAAGGAGTGTGCTGAAAATTTAGTAATACAGTAGGTCAAGTGCCAGAGCTCAGGAACATTTGCTGTCACTGTTTAATTTCCTAGGATAGACATCGTCTAAGAGTGCAGTGTAGGTGCTTAAGAGGGCAAAAATGTGAGCATTCAATAACCATGACCTGACATTTTGGAGAAGCCTTGAATCTTCTGGAAGGACTGCATTGATCTTGCCCATTTACTTCTTGGTGGTTTCACTCCCTCTGTGCTTTTTTTCAAACTTCTTTTCGACTTTCCTTTATGGCACTTACTGTCTAATAATCTCATGCAGTATTTAGTTTAAGATGGAGTTTACCACTTGATTTAGTCTTCATTCTCAATTTTTCTTGGTTACCTGGAATAAAACCGTTGCTTCACTCTGGAAAAAGTATAGAGTGATCTTTGTTTGTCATGCATTGTCACTCCACTCTCATAGAGAATTTATACTCAAGAAATATGCTTTTCTAAAATTTAATTGCATTCCCATCTCTCAAGTAAACTTCATGTTAAAATAAGATCTACTTAACAACCTACTTTGTTTTGATGAATTGTGAATGATAAAAATGTTGACTGAAGGAAAGGGAACACTGGAAAATGTTCTTTATCATTTTCCTGTATCACTTTTAAGTTCCATACATTTTAACTCATATCAGCATCTTGGCATGCTGAAAAAGATGGTTACCCTTACTTTAGGACTCTGTTAAATTTATACTTAATGCCCTGGATTCACTGTCTGCCACACACAGAGTTGGTGAAATGGTTGAGCCTTCTACCACCATCTCTTGAACATGACAGTATTTTTCATTTTTCACAAGTTTGTTGTTCTTCCAAAAGGCAGTATTTCCACTGCAGCTTTTTCTAAGTAATTTTGTTTATAAATGCATCTTTATGTTTGTTTCTTTCTAGGTAGGGATGAGATCCCGAAACCAAGGTGGAGAAAGCTCGTCTAATGGGCACTTCTCCAGTTCCAAGCCTGTCATCAGCCATGCAGAGAATGAAAAACTTCAGGAGGATGCCAAGAAAAAGAACAAACCTCATCAGAAGGAAGATGAGGTCATGGTTTCAGCAACTGTCAAACGGCACTCAAAGTCACCTGGACCTACTGAACGAAAGAACAAGAAGTCCATAGAGCTTTCTAAAGAGGACTTGATAAAACTCCTCAGTATAATGGAAGGAGAACTGCAGGTAAATTAAACATCTTTTTTTTTAGTATATTTTCTGTGTATCTATTTATTTTTAGGTTGTCCAAGATGTACAGGGCTCAACTAACAGTGACATGCAAATTTAAGGCAAAGGACCATAAGGAGAGAGCAGTGTTTAGCTGGTGTTTAACAGGATAGTCATAGTTTTAAGTACTGCTTTATTTACCATCTCTATCTGCAGCTACCAAAGCAACAGAAATTCTAAACACCTGTCACAACTGACAGAGAAAGGGGGATCTGAAGGTCTTAAACGCTTAAAAAGAGGAAAAAACCACGGATGGATCAGTTTGGAAAAAGGCAAGCAAATATAGTGAGTAATTAAAATCTTTAATGCAAATATTCAAGGGACAAATCTGCAAGTCAGTAATACTGAAAAAAAGGACTTAAGATGGCCCCTGGACCTTCTGCATATTCAGATGTTGCTCAGGGCTCAGCCAAAGCTCTGCCTGTCCCACCTGGCCTCCAGCACTCTGCACATTCCCTGCCTTGCAAAGACTCATTAGTTTTATTTCTTGGAGTAGTGCTCGCTTGAAAGTTTTCTCAGTTGTCCTGATTTGCATGTTTATTCAGCCCAGTAGTAAGTCCTTGATGGCAGAGAGCCTGATTTTGTGCTTAACTCACATCCCCCAAATTTAGATCCAGTTTTGAGGATTCTCTCAATTGCTAATAAATCACGGAGCTCTTGGGAGTCTCAGCCTTCAGGGAAAATGCAATTTCAAAATAAAGAGCTGAAACATGGTATTTCAAAAAGTCAGTATGAAGACTTCTGACTTTTCAAAACTTATCCCCTTTTGTGGTGGGACTGCTTGACAAATTTATACATTCTTCTGTTTGCACTTTAATGATGTTTTTCACTGAATCCATGGACAAGCAGAAAAATAGTGCCCAACCTGTGTGAAAACGTTTTACGTTTCAATCTCTTTATTCTAGTTAACCTTCATTATTTAGCATTTCATATGAATGCTTTACTTTTTCCCTGAAACCCACATTCATAATATTTTTACTTTCATTTTGGACTTGTTACCATCTTACCTGATTAAGAGAAGCAATGGTTTTGGAGGTGATTAGTTAATTTCTTCGGTATATGAGTCACCCAAGTTGCACCATTACCACAATGCTGAAATTTCATCTTATTAAGTATCACTCTTCCTGTACATCATTTACCTTCAGCTTGTCAGAAAGTCCTTTCAAGTTTCAGGAAATACGCATTCAAATTTAGTAATTTTGTCATAAAACAGAGAAGAGTCATTTTGCACTGGGGAAGAAAGTGAGAAAATCTGTTGAATGCAATTTTGCAAAGGAAAAAACCTTCTATCATTGCAGAACAGTATCCATATTTATAGTGCTTCATTTACTTTATACAAAAACTTGTATATGTCATTTCCTAAAAGATGGAGCTAGCATGCAGCTTCAGTGGTGAATAGAGCCAAACCTCATTAGAAATGTATCATGTTCATGTTGTTCAGAAAGATTTACCCTGAAGTCACCTTTGTGGTCTGGAAAGGGGAGGCGAAGAAAGTCACTAAGGTTTCCTGGGTGGCAATAAATGTGGTCTTTATTCTTATCTCTGAGTAATTCTCCTGTTCAATACACGGAAATGTGGCTCTTCACCATAGTCTTTTACTTTGGGGGAAGTTACAAAACCTTTAAAGGACTGTCCATGTTGCATTACCCCTATGGCGATGCTGGGGATAGCTGCCATCTGCACCATAATATGGGCTGAAAATCCTCACCAAGACGATACTCCCACTGCCCTGGACAATACTTTTAGGGATGTTCATACATACAGACCCCACAGAGATGTTAGGAACCACTAAAGCTTCCCAGCATCACGGGAGGGTTGTGAGGACAGCCACACTGGTAGCCGTAGAGCGCATCGGTTCTTCTGCTCCTTGCTGCCAGGCAGGGAAGAGAATTATTATTTGTTTTATTCCATAAGAGTTTTTAATTTAGTTTCAAACCCCCCATTTTTGTTAGTTAGTTACCTGGTACCTGTGTTGAACTGTTACTGAAGTGGGCAAGCTACAGCACTTTGGCTTGAGATGAGAGCCTGGCTTTGACAGTACAAACGGAGATGAGCCAAGGAAGACTCCAGCCAAAGTAAATACTCTGGTATTACCTCCTGGCTGTCACAGTGACCTAATGCACTGAGTCATTTCATGGCTTTTCATTTTCAGATCTGTTCGGACATCTCTGGTGGCTGGCTGGCGTTTTGTTGGACTGACAAATCAGACTGTGGGTTTATTTTGAAGCCATTTCAATACCAGCAAAGCAAAGATTATATAGGCATATGTAAGAAAATTTTGTTTTGAGAATAACAGCAGGCTGTACCTGTAGGGAGATCCAATATTTTTTGAAGAAAAAAATGGCATAAAATACCATGACTGTTTGCTCAGCAGCCATGAGCAGGGGGGATCTTCTGCCTGCGTGACCAAATGCAGAGCACGGTGACGCTGCCTTGTAAACCCCAAACAGTGAGCTCAACCATGGGAAGTAATCTGGTCATGGCAACCATGGGGTTAGCAGGGTAAACTGGTAATGTATACATATGCTTCACATGCTTAGTTCACTACTCACATAATCTAACAACACAGCAAACATAGACCCATGCCATGTTGCTGTTGGTATCAATTTTGAGTCCTTACTTTGGGACTTGACCTGCCAGCTCTTCATTTTGAAGGTGAACATGCCAGTGAACTGTGGAGACATGCCCTAGCAGTGATGTTTATGTCTTTTTTTTTTTTGGTCTTTTTTTTTTTTTAAATTATAATGACCTCAGGTAGCTTGCCTGCTCTTTAGCTTCTAGGGCCAAGTTGGACTCAGCTCTGCCTGTCGTCAGATTTCCTGGCTGGGCCCTGTGCACTTACTGACTATAGAGAAGGAAAGGTTTTCATAAACGGCTGAGGTCACCATAGCCTAGGCCTTATTTTGTAAGAAAACAAAAGGGGAGAAAAAGTATACAGAAGCTGTGGCGATGAAAATGTATCCCAACACACATGGCAGGAGAGCTCTTAAGTACAACCTCTCTGAAGGAGAGTGGGAAACAAATGAACTGATGACAGGGATTGATTTTAAAGGCCTTATAGCTCAGTGGAGTGTCTTTTCTCTTGTGAGATCTCACTGCTCATATAAAAACCCAGTGATTACATGGTCTTTAAACACATATTGAACATTTAGGGGCAAAAAATCCATGAAGGATTTCTTCCTATACCTGGGAAAAAAAATTCTAATTTTTAAATACTGCAAAACTGATTTGAAAAGAAAACTTCAAACACCAGTAGAATAAATTGGACCATGAAGGCATGGCATTAATTTGCCTGGTTGTTACAGTGATTTCAGTCAAACCAACATGTGGATATTATTAATTACAGAGCAACACAGGCAGTGTGGATCTTTACAATGATGATATAATCATATCTGTGGTTCACAGATTTTTGTCCAATGGCCTATGTATTTGTCCTGGCAGCAATTTATTCCCTGTACACTTTCTGAGCAGCAGCCATTAATCTCCAACAATACCAACACTGATTTTCAACATTTCCTGATTAGGGGCCCAAAAGGAAATGAGGGGCAGTATTCATACATGTTTACCATTCACTCTTCTATTGCATGTTTGGAAAAAGACCCCACAATAATAAAAGTACATTTATGAAGACATCATCCCACCACAAACCATTGGGTTTTGCAAGAAAAATGATTTCTTAGCCAGGTTCTGTGCCTATTGCCAGGTGACAATTTAAGCTTGGGAGACAGTTTCCTATATTTCACACCAATCTAAATAGGAGCAACTTTTCTACTCGAGGCCTTTATTATAGCTGGCATTTTACTGTGTTTCTCCAGTGCAGAAATGGCATTCATTCGCTGCAGCTCAACCACCCGTTCCTGTTGAGGTCCCTTGCACGCTCTAGGGCTGAGGAAAATGTTTCCTGAGAGCCTGGTGCTGTGGAGGAACAGAGCTCTGCTCCTCAGAGCTGGGCAGCCATGGGGTGTAAATGAAATACATGTTAAGGTATCAGCTGTACGTTTCCTCTGTTGCAGGCCTGAGGATGTGGATGGGCAATATGTGAAATGTGATGTCTTGGAGAACAGTATGTATACTATATGTTATATATAGAATAATCACAAGCCGCAATTCCTGAGAAGTCTTCAGACTTCCAAATGGTCTAATGTAACACTGGGTTCAGACTGACTTTTGAAAGGAAACACTGTGTAGCAGATATTCAGAGGTAAACCTATTTGCATAGCATCCCCCAAATGACTCCACTGACAGAGAAGCCCTTTCCTTTAATCTGTATTTCTATAGACTGCATTTAGTGGTTAATTTGAGTGCTTATGCAAGGCTTCAGTGATGGCTCCCCAGGAAGGATATCTCCCCTTGCCTGGGGAGCAGCAGGCAACACACCCCATGGCAAGGTCTGCTCCCCTTGTATCTCTGGTCCTGGCTCGAAGCCAACACTTCTCATCATGTCCAGTTTGATTTGGTCTCTCTGATTAGGTTGTTAGTGAAAACATCATTCCAGGATTAAGACTGCCAGCCTGGGGTTAGCAGGTTAATTGCATTTGTGCCACTGATTACCAAACTGCAGATTGCACTGGTGGCTTCATCAGCTGCGGGAGGGGTTGTTGTAGGGCAGGTATGGGGGGACTGGTTGCTGATGGTTGAAGCAGGGTAATCATGGAGGGAAGGAGCTCTCTCATCCAACAGAGCCAGGAGGAGCTCACCTTCAGGGGGGCTGCAAGACTTTCTTCTTGACCTGGGTGTATCAGGGAAGGGTTAGCAGAGGTGGGTAAGGGCTGCATGTTTTGTTCTCTCTGGTAAGGTCCTTATGAAACACTTGGATAACAGTGGCTGTACATCCTGCCACGAGGGAAATCCTCTCTCTTAACAAACTAACTCATTTAACAGGTACCCACATGGGCATAGGTGATATACTACCTATTGCGTTCTAACATTTTTAAAGGTATTTTAGTATTTTACCATCTGTCTTTCTATCAGAAAACTAAGATTTGTAAATGTAAAGGAAAGGAAAATTCTTTACTGTTTCTCAAGTCCCAGCAGCTAATTCTTTAGGCAACCACTTTGCTTAACCTTTGTCATAAATTTATCAAGTTGTATTTTAAGATTAGGTGGGTTGTTTACCTTGACTACTCCTATTACAAAACAGTTCCAGAACTGAAAGGCTTTAATGTTTAGAAAATGTCTCTCTTTTAATTTCTAATGCAATTGTCATTGTCCAGTGAAACCCTTATGAAATTGGGCTATACACTGATCACTCTTTGAAAAGCCTACCTCTCTCCCTACTGCTTAATGCCTGATGTGTTTGTAGACAGCAGTCTCACACCCTCTGAGCCTTTGTTTTGCTGTGCTAGCTGTGCCACCTCCTTTTAGTTTCCTCTAGCAAAATAAACTTTCCACATGTTCCATCACCCCTTGATCAGTGCCAGTTACATCCTGGGTTCATCTTTCTTAACATCTGTAGCTGGAACTGTACACAGTGCAGTAGGAGAGAGCTCACTGGTGCCTTGTACATTGAGTTTAATATTTCCCTTTCTCTGCTGATATGACTTTATTTGGCCTTCCTGTTACTTGTCAGTCTGATTGATATAAGCCAGAGAGTTTGACTCTGTAGCTGTAGTTGTGATGTTTTTCCCTCTGTCTCTTTTTCTTCTTGCTGCAATGTGTAAACTTTCATGTAAAGCCTTGAACTGCTTTTGTTTTGAACTTGACTTCCTGAGATGTTGAAATGTTGTGATAGCCATCTAGGTATTGCTTAGTTAAAAACGCCATACAAACTCCTGTATTTTTTCTTCAGTGCCTTTCTTGATGCTCTTGCATTAATATTATTAAATATTGAGCTGTCTGAAAGCTCAAGCAAGGAATATGGGATAGACAGGTGGATGGAAACCAAATGTGTTTCTTTTGGGTAATATTAAAGTCAAAAGAGAAAGCTGGGACAAGATGCCTTGGCACTGGAGGACAGAGTACATACCAGAGTGAAGAGACGGAGTTTTCAAATGGTCATTAGCAATATCTCACAGTTTGAGAAGCTGAAGAGGAGCCAGAGTGGAAAGAACAGGTAAAGCCAGAGAAAAGTGCATGTAGAGTAGCTACGCATAAGTGTTTATAACTGTGAAGTCTTGTTAATTGGATTGAAATAGTTTAGGATTTTCTGAGCATATCATACAGATTAAATCCAAATTCCCTAAGAGAAAAACCTTGGCACGTACAGAGCTACAGGGAAAAAGAGAAGATAGGGTTAATGTGAAGAGGGAGAGGTGACTTAAGGAGAATGGAATGAGAGGAAAGAGGTTGGGCAATAGAAGAAAAAGAGTGTAAGGAAAGGGGGAATAAAACAATGATAAATGGAGCCAAGCCAGAAACATGGAAAGGGGACATAGAAAAGGCAAGACAATGAAGAGAAAGATGGTAACCATGCTGTAGCAAAATGAGAACCTAAAAAAAATCACTGAAAATATCTGGCATAAGAGTATCAGTACAATTTGTTAAAAAATTCTCTCCCCTCTGACTGACCCCTTGTTTGTTTGTGTTTTCCTGGTGAAGCAGGCTTTTGCAGGACAAAAAAAAAAAAAGTTAGGATAGACTTCAGACCACAAATGCTCTTTTCTGTTTTCATTGAGTAATTTATAACGAGAGATAAATTTCTGTCCAGAATACTATGGTTTTTTCTATAGCTTGCAATCCTTGCTGTGTGAAGTGCAGGAGATACCATGGGAGGTAAGCAGGGCTTGTCTAGCAAGTCTTGGAATTATGAATTTTAAAATAAAACCTTGCTGGTTTATGAGAGAGAAGAAAAAAATGAAATATAGTTAAATTGTGCTATTCAGGCAATTTCCTGCTCCCTCTGAAATTAAGGGCTGTGGTACTATCAACCATAGTGATGATAGCCATCTCTCTGGTAATAAAATTGCTTTAGAATTACATGTTTTTCAAAGTAATTATCCTCAATAAAATGTCGCTGTCACTGGACAGCTGTAGGCTGAAAACCACTTTCACAAAGACATTTTAACATCCTTCTCCGTTAATGCCTGAGCTATACTTTAACAGAGCTACATCTATCATGTTATATAGGCTTGGAGGGTTAGAAGAGAGAGGAATAATTGCAGGTGTCTCTGATCTCTTGAACATCTCATCTAGAGTGGAGGGAAGGGTATGAGCAGCTTGGTTTTGGTTTGGGTTTTTTTCAAAAATTCTTGGTCTTCTGTCCAAAACAGAACAGTAAGAACTGTCCCCGATCAACTTTTAAGTTTTGGTCTTGTTCCCATTGGAATCAGTGTCTTTAACTGATCCTCCTTTGCAATCTTTTAAAAATAATTTTAATCAACTGATGTCATTTGACTCTTTTTTTTTTTCATTTACTTAATAGTAATTGTATACTCAGTGCAAGAGTAACGAGAAAGCTTGTATCTTTTCTCATTTTCTTGAGAGAAGGCTTACTCTGTGGGAGAGGACATGGCCAACTCTTTTGCAATAAATGCTAGATGCATGGACTCTCAGGCTTTAAAATATCTGGGATTCTTGGGAGAGCTTGCAATGAGCATATGTCTTATGTGTCATAATGCTGTCCAGTACTCTGAGTCACCAGTTGTTAATTTAACATTGCAGTTGTAGCTGAGTCTGTTTTTATTAACTTTGCTGCCCCAGTTGTGTATTTATTAAGTTTGTGTCTCCTGTGCTCCAGCTGAGGATCAGATAAGCTCTTGAGAGCAAAACAGATCATTTTCCATCCAAAATGAGCTTTAATAAAAGCAAATATAAGTCTTTATATAATAATTGTTAGAACATGGCTATCTGAGAAAGTGTCTTTTTTCTAGGGTTAAAGGCTCCACCTATCGGTTGACTAAAATGAGAGAAATGTAACATTTTCACACAGAAAACTGCTGGCCTTAGTGAACATCCTGTGTCTTGCCACATCTTTACAAAATTGTTGTCTTCAATGTAGAATTTTGTATGATATCCAAAATAAAATTAACTCAGTGACTTATTTCTGAGGGCTGTGCACATGCAGCACCCAAAATGATGCACTGCTGAGATGCTATGAAGGGAAATCCTTTCCTAAGACAGGAATGGTTTGGATTTTGCAAGTGAAGTCTTTCTTATCCTGGAAATGATTGTTTTTCTTTGTAAAAAAATTAGCATAAATTCTTCCATACCAGCAAAATGAGTGGAACTGACTAACCCAAGTACAGTTGCATGGTAACTTCCAGTCATTTGTCACCTTAAAGTTTAAACAAGTCAGAAACAGAAGTATTGATGTGGTCAGCTTCATAGTGAAAACCCGTTTCCCCAGTATTGGCTCAGGCAGTCTCAACAGTTCAGGCAAAATGGCATTTTGAAGGGCTTTAGAATCATTCCTGGGAATGCAATTGGAGGATGGAGAGGATGTCCAAGTGGGGCTGGGGGAGGGCAAGGGGAAGGACAGACATTGGGGAGGATCAGGGGGATTTTGGAGACAGCAGGAGGCTGTGAGGGCATCATTGTGGGCATGGCTGGAGCTCTCGCTCTGTGCCTTTCATTGCCCGCCCTCTCTAAGTGACTTCACTCTAAGAGTTCGCCCCACTTCCCTCGTTTCCTCTGACAACTCCTCTGTTCAAATAATTGGCTATGCTTCTAAGTGCTCGCTGTAATGCAGTCCTACTGTTCTTGCCCATTCATCAATCATCAGTAACTTGAATGCACATCCGTGTAGCACAGAGCACTGAAAAACAGCTTGTTGAAGCCAACAAAATGCTTGGACAAGAGAAAGTTGTGTATACAGTTTATTACACATGTATACACACGTACGTCTGTTGCTATCCCTCTTGAGTTATGCTCACGTCTCCACAGAGGAAGCAGAAGGATTTCCTCCGAGCTTCTTCATCCTGACAGCTACGGCCCTGCTGGCACCAGCTTGTCTCTCACTCCGTCCTGCTCCACGCGTGCTCATTCATGCCATAAGACAGCTAGATCACTGCAGAAAAAAACTACCAGGGCAGGTTTGTTCCTCTTGGAGGGGGGGTACTTATGCCAGCAGCTTCAAGTGCTTCCCTGAAGTTCAGGCCACAGCACCAAATTTCAGCTGCTTCAGTTCCCTATAGAGTCAATGAAGCACTTTCAAAGAGCGATTTAGACAACCTGAGCTACATGTCTAATGAAGATACTTTTTAGTTTCCAATGGATTTCAACAAATTGGATGACAGTATAGAAGTACATAAGCATGGAGGAAATAAAAGAATATAATGAATGGGGGAAAATGAATAGTAGAGCAACTATATTGATGTCAGTGCCATATATTTTGTAGTATTAATAGCGTTAGTACCTAGATCTTATATATACTTATGAATTAAATCTCACAGTGTTCCTGGGAAGTATTATTTCCTTTATGGAATGGAAACTGGAGCATGGTGAGGTTAATTTTGTGTGTGAAGGATGCGAAATATGTCCATGAACAGAGCACGGATCTCTTGAGTCTTGGTTCAGTCTGGTTAACATAAGATTAAGGGGGAGATGATAACACAAGATGATAACACAAGAAAGAGGAAAAGAAATGCTTCTTCTGTTTTTACTGTTTCATTAGTCATCTTTTTTTCTTCATAAAGAGCTGCTAACTGATCACAAAATAAGTTGTGGTTAGACAAGGAACACAGCAACTTACTACACGACTCCAGCAATGTAAAAACACCTCAATGTGTGGGAAATGTGCTGCAATTTTAATGACTTCCTATACTGCTATAGCAGCTCGTGATTGGCCATTCACCTGGGATATGGAAAGCTGCAGATTATTTCCTTAGCATGAATGAACCAGAATAGGGACTTAGTCATTTGGGTTTTCATGTCTGATTTGGAGTACCTGAACCAGGGAGCTCTCCTCTGCCTTTGCAAGCATTTTGGTGACTAGTGCTGGTCAGAGAAAAAACCCTAAAGTTGCTTTGTTAATTACCTCATTTGTTAGGATGCAAACTGCCCTGAACTGCAAATATAGTCATTTGTGTGCTGTTGTTAATGTTTCTTCCCGCTCAGGTGTCCAAAATGGTGTTTTAACAGATGTTCCTTCCTCTCCGTGCTGGCTAGTTGGATCAATCTGTGGTCTCTACTTGCTGCCAGGCTTCAGGTCATGTGCAAAATGTTATTATATGGTTAATGTTGGCTGAGACGTAAACTATATAACTGAATACGGCAAACCCAAAACAGTGGCTTTAGCCACTGTGATGCATTGCTGAAGCATGTAAAGCATATCCCCAACATGGAGATTCATGCGTGTAACTGACAGTGACCCCTCGCATTGGTCTCTGTGCTGACTGGATCATGACACTGTAATTCTATATGCTGCAGTAACTGCCCCACTGCTCAATAATATTGAGCAAAGCACTCTTTCAGTGTGAAAAAGAAAGACAGGATATCCCAGACCCTAATAATTCTGAAAACATCAAGCAGTGTGGAGTTAATACTTCTCGGGGCCTTGCCATGGGAATTTTCTGGCTGTGGCCCAGACTACAGATAATTAATTATGTCAGTGAAAGCCTCTGGTGGCCTGTTTTCTTCAGAAAAAAAGTGACATCATCCATGGAGCTCTCTGGCAATAAAGCAGAACAAAGCTGTGTGGGCAGGAAATAACAGACAGATGTCTTCTAGTGCTCATTTGATCTGTTTCGAAGCTTGCTGTAAGAAGTAATACATTGCTCAGTGCTGCTTCTCCTCAGCTCTGCGATCTTTAGCATGGACTTTTTTAAACATAAGAGGCCACATTAATCTCTGATGTAATTTTTCTGGAGCTACTTCAGAGGGTTTGTGCAGTGGATGAGCTGGTCTATCATGTGCCTCTCCTCCAGTATTGATTTTAGAAGGAATTTCTGTTACCACTGTAAGATAACACACAACAAAATTAAATACACTGTATAGCTCCAAAGGCTTCATATAAGGCCAGAAAGTTCTGCATGGTGTGGAGAAGACAGGACAATTCTGTTTCATATCCCCAGAGTCACAAGGGATCACTTGCATTTCTGGATATATTTCACTAAACTTTTGTACAAAACCACCAGTGGTCACTTTTCATCACTGAAGTCATCTCTAAAGTAAATCACGCACATAGACCCAAGTCCAGAAATGTTCAAAGAAATTTGTGCAAGTGAATCCCACAGTTTCAAGTATTAGGAAATTAAGCTGAAATGAAAGGCAAGAAAAAGGCTTTGCTGTACATAGAGTCTTTCTTGCAAGAAGAACTACGTATACATGTCATTAGCCAGCATTTTGCATAGCTGGAATCACTGAGTGAATGATATAAGCAAGGCTACTTCAGACACCTGGTATAGGAGAGAAAAATATTTCTCGAGTTTTTAGCAAAAAGGAGCTTTGTATGATGCAACAGAACATCTAACTTCCCAGCTTTGAAGCATGCTTTGTACACTAAGTACATCTGACCTGAAAGACAAATTGCTACCCAGTCCTTGTAGCAGTACGTAGGGATAGTTTGAGGAATTGGGCCTTTAACAAAAATGTCATTCCAGTCAGCAGGGGTAATTTTTATTACTTTCTCTATTCATCTTCATAGCATCATGACACAAAATGAAGAAAGTGCACTTTCCTTTTAATTATTTGAATTTCCTCCTAAGTAAGAAAAGAAGGGAAGTTACAGAGTTTAAACAGGGATTAGTGTTTAGAAAGTTTTGCAGACACCTGCCTGAAGATGCTTTCTTCATTAAAGTAAACTAAGCACACGGAATTCACCTTCTGAGGTCTCTAATGGGAATTTTCAGAAATAAGACTATTCCTGCCCTGGCATTGTCACAGCATGAGCTTGTCCTGGATAGTGCAGAAACTAATGTGAGAACATCCTCCTGATCTCCCTCAGAAGGATGCCTTGAGTGTGATGTTTGTTAGCTCTAGGTGAAACATTTGTAAAGTCTACTGGAATTTCGGAAATCAGCCACTGGTAAGACCACAACATTACATGGAGAACCTGTGACCTTATCTAGTTTCTGATGCAGTACAGAGCAGCTGTTGCACTATAAATAACCTGAACTGTGTGCAATGCAAGTAACATCAATGCAAGTAGAAGTACAGGTTCCTGTCCATGGTTTGGTAGTTATTTCTTGCCATTAATCACTGGCAAGAAAAATATGACTTCATAATCATTAAACCTCTATTACTTGGTGCTTTCACTTGTGCAGGAATAACAACATGTCATGATAAATAGAAAAGAAATAGTCAAAAGCTGGAAATATCAGGTCTTCCAAATATTAGATACGTGTATGCCTGTAAATACTACTCCTGCTCCTGAATTTTCAAAACTTGTTTCAATTAATTGAGAGGATTGTCATCATGTTATTGAAATATTTAGATTGCTCTGAAGCAGTTAGATGTATTTTAGATGGCTCCAAACATGGACCTATGAAGAAAATAGTTACTGGTAACTGATTTCGAGAGACACACACTATGAATTTGCAGGAAGGCTACTTACAAACAAAAGTCAGGGGAAGAGTTTAGGAGATGTACTGGCGAAGGATCTTGAGTTGGATTTTACTCTCAGCTGACAGTGATTACTTTGATTCTATTCAGCCCATCTTGAATACAACTGAAATTTTTTTCCGATTTACTAGATGCCTTACATGAAACGAGTTTGGTCAGCTCAGTCCCATTTCCCAGGTGACAAATGGCCTATGGCAAAAATTCCCCATTTAGTGGGTGCTGAGTTTTGTTAGCAGTCTCAAGGGAGAGGCCAAAGACTGTGGGAATGGGGAGAGAGGGCTGTAGTAAATTGGCAGGGCAGGGCACGAGGAGGAAGCACGTCCGAACGCCGGGCTTGTGTAACAGTCTTTCCATTGACCAAGAATTTGGTTGCTAGGCTGCCGGTCCCCTTTTACAAGCAGCAGAGTCATGCTATTGTTTCCTAAATGGTTTCAATTTTATGCAGGGACCTCTTTACATCCTTTCTATATCATTTAAATATTTTACTAGGCATGTAGTAAAGTGAGGTTTGGAACTCAGACCCCTGCTCTGCTCAAGCCAGTGAGCAAAAGACAGCCCTTCTCTTTTATTCTGCCAAAAAGTGAGTGTTTCAGGGTAGCCCTGCAAAGAGTGGCCTCACATCAGCCTTCCAGCTGGCAGGCTAGCACGCACTCCTGAGGGGAGGGGAGCATTTTCTTGTATTTCCCAGGTAGAAACCCAGACCCCGCATCTTAAGTAAGTGCATTAATCAGTGGGTAGTAGAGAGGAGGAAAAGGAGAGTGGGCAAAGCTGTGGGGGACAGCAGTGCTCCATGGCACGTCAGCCCCTCCATGGACATACTCAAGTTCTGAGGTCATCAGCCTTTAGATTTTGGCACCTCCAGTAAGCGTAAAGCAAGGCTTATATACAGTTCAGCTCTGCAGTTCCTCTATCAGCAGGGACAGCTGAAGGAGTTAACTGAGCACAGTGTCCAGTTCCGGTCCCCACAATTCAACAAAGACGCAGACAAGCTGGAGAAGATCCAAAGGAAGGCCATGAAGGTGATCAGAGGGCTGGAGAACCTGCCCTATGGGGAAAGACTGAAGAAATTAGGTCTTTTCTCCCTGGAGAAGAGAAGGCTCGGAGAGGACCTCATCACAGTATTCCAGTACTTAAAGGGCAGCTACAAAGAAGATGGAGGCTCTCATGGAGAAGACAAGGGGCAATGGGTATAGGTTGCACTGGGAGAGGTTTCATCTCGACATAAGAAAGAAATTTTTTACAGTGAGAACAGTCAATCACTTGAACAACCTCCCCATGGATGTGGTAGAGTCCCCATCACTGAAAGTTTTCAAGATACAATTGGACATGGTGCTAGATGATCTCATCTAGGCTTCCTTACCCACGAGAGGCTGGACCAGATGATCTTTTGAGGTCTCTTCCAACCTGGGCTGTTCTGTGGTTCTATGAGTTTGATGGACAGGGAGTCTCTAAGCAGGCTTTGCTCCTGAAGAAAAAGAGTGTGGAAAAACTCCTCTGAACATATCTGGCCTTCTGTGTTTCTTGCCTTGAGAGTATTACTAAGAGGTAAAAGTGGCCTCTTCATTTATCTGTCTTTATTGCTTCTACTGTTAGGGAATCAGGTACTTGGGGACACTTTATTAACAGAAAAGTCTGTTTATTTTCAAGAACCTACAATCTGACCAGTATAGATAGAAAATTAGCTTGGAGTTTTCTGTAGGACAATTTAAGTAATGAAAAACCAATAAAAGTAAATGTATGTATTTTGTCAGTTCTGTGTCTTGACTTTAAAGAGCTTCTCTGACTAATTGCAGTCTTCTGGACTTACACAAATAAGTTTCATTGTGTTACAAGCTGTTGCAATATGTGGTCTTCTCATGCCTGAATACTTTCTCTCATCAGAGCACCAACAAAACAAAAAAAAGGACTTGAGAGATGGCTTTCCTGTGTCAAACACACCATGTTCCTTCTACCAAAAGAGCTAACAACTTTCCTCTGGGATTTATATACAAGCTTACTTCCAATTTGAAATGTCTTCCTTGTGTTTGTCTCCTAGCTTATGATTTATGCTAACTGTGCTCTGAGACAAGGGAGGCACCTACAGTAGATGTCCATCAGTAGAGATAGCTTGCCGGTATGGTTCTCTCTTCTTAGCTAAGACCCCCCACTTTGAGCCTCTCATACATCTTTCCAGGTATGTGTGTTGAAGTAGCCCAAGTATTACTCTACAGGATTATTCTGACTTGTTTTCTGAAAATGGTCTGTATCATGCAGTTTAATATAGTGACAGTTGTTCACTATACATTGAAAGAAAACATCTCTACCTGAGCTCTCTTCTAGTTGTTTCAGTGGAAAATTAGTCATTTGGAGGAAACTTGAAATCACAAGTTACACAGACCTACACAGCTGTTTCAGCTCCTTCCCTCTATATTATCCTGAGGAGTTTCAGAGAGACTAACTGGAGTTTGCAAATCCTGAGGCTGATGGGAGGTTAGGATGTCACCCAGGCCCCTCTCCGACCTAGTCTAGCTGCACTTTAGGATCTTCCTCTGCTGGGGCTTGTTGCTGACCAAATGAAAGCAAATTTCTCTCCAGTTTATTATTAGCACAAGGCCCCTTTTTTGGTCCAATGCTTCCTAGCAACCTGAGTATCTGTTTGTAAGTTTGCTTTTTACAAACTGTTATCGTAAGTGCACTGAAACAGAGTACTTGGTGAATTAGCTGATACCCTTGAAAAGATAATGATGGGAGCGATGGCCAAGCCCAGAAAAGGCAGAAGGCACCTTGCCATGCTAACGCAATCCAGATTCCAAGTGTCTGCAGAGCGTGGGGTGCCCAAGAAGGGGTACATGAGCGGGGGGCTGCCTGCGTCCTGGGGATGGTGCCACCCAGCCTGTCCCCGGGCTGGGTACCCTCCCCTTGGGCTGTAGCGAAGGGTCTTCAGCGCTAACAGCCCTGCCCTGTCCCTTGGAGCTAAGTGTGTCACTCCTTCCTTTTAAAGATGAAGCAATGAATAGAGGTTTCCTTCAAAGCTCTGAACTGAGCTTGGGCACCTTCGTTCCTGCTTGGGGTGCCAGTTCCTCCATTCAGCATCACCCACTCCCCTGGCTCGGCTTCCTCTGGCTCTCGGGGGACCTAAACTCACAGCTTCCAGAAACCTTTCTCAGCTGGCAAGTTATAAGCTGTTTCAGGGGCTCTTATTCCCTCCTGCTAAAGTTGCTGCATTTTAATCATCGATGATTAAAGGCTAATGAGTCTGGAAGGAAAGTATGCACAGCAGTGCACAACTGAGCAGGAGCTGGGGCACTCACTGGGAAGAGCAGCGTTCGGTCCCTCTGTCAGCTAGTACTGTATTAAATAACCATTGCAGGGACTGGAGTCCAGCTCTGCTCTTCCAAGTCATAGAGCCCGAGTTGTCTCTGTTTGCTCTGCCTGGCCCTGTCAATGTTTAATTATGCCATCTGGGGCCCGACAGCTTCAACAGGAGAGAACGAACTCACCCTCCTCCCTTCCCAAATAGCCTAAGGTCCAAGGTGTGCCCTTCCCTGAGGAATGGGCTGTGTGGGGCCTGAAGCTTTCTGTGCTCAGGACCAAAGTGAATCAAGGTTTCAGCATGCTTGGTTGTGGCCCTTGGTGCCTGGGGTAGAAGGGGGCTGCCCCCTAATCCTGCTATTTTCGGTGGTCCCTTTGCACAGTGCTCTCCCGGAGCATGCCTGCAGCACAGGGCCCTTGCTGCGAGGCACACAGTGGGACATCAAATTTGTTCATTGGGGCAGGATACAGACATGGCCCCGAAACAGTCTCTTCCTAAAAGGGCCTAAGACAACACATCATAAAATCTGGATATTTATAAATCCCCCTAGAGTCCCATGCTATGCTATTAGACTTTTTAAAGGCTTTTTCTTCAATATAGAAGCATTGGCCTCATAGTAAAGAAGACACTAAGATAACTATTATTTTTACAGGGCTATAAAAAATGATATATTCTCAAACCTGTCTAAAACTTTCCTAAAATAACATTTTTCCTCTACTGAGAGTGGTGTATTTCCGCGACATGATGTAGTGAGGTGCACATGCTCTTTTGGCACTCTTTGGGAATAGCCCACATAATTCACTTGTAGTTTTGACATCCATGAGTGATGCACCTTTCCCACACTCATGCTGAAACAACATTAATACCATTCCAGTCTGTATTTTGTATCTTGCAGACATGCGCAAAGCTTTTACTTAAGGTTACAAAATGTACTGAGTAAGCCCCTACAGCTAGCTGTTTATAATTGGGCTAGTTCTCAATTGGGTGGCATGATCTTTGCTTCAAGTTCATTTTTGGTTTTATTTTCGTGTTACTCTTTTATTAAAAAAAAGACTAAAGGGTCTTTACCATTTCCTGAAATTATTTCCTTGCTCACTTTAAAAGCAGGTGGTTTTGCAGAGCTGCAGTGCCTCTGTGGTACTAGGTAAAGATTTAAGATTTGCTACAGGGATAATATGGAGTGCCATTATGAACACTGTGGGAAAGCATGAAATGTTGGGCAGTTCATAAATCCTAAACAGTCATTGCTTACATAGGGGCAGGATTTGCAAGGGATTTTTCCTAAAATATCTGAACCTTTCCTTAGCCCTTAATTTGCTTCCCAAGCTCACATGGGTTGAGTGTTGGAAGGGCAGGCAAGAGAAAAATTGATGCCTGTACTCTTCTGCCCCCCCTCCCTTTGAGCTTGTGGGAGAGATGCTCTTCAGGGAAATTGGGGAGCTCCCTCCTGCCCACCGAAAACTTGTACCTTTTACAGCTGCTGCCTGGATCACGGCCTTATAAACCTGTCTTGAAGGACAAGCAAGTGCCCTGCCCTTATTTTACAGATGGCTTAACAGATATTGGCAAGTATCATTAGAAACAGTGCTCAGGATTAAGCGTTTGTCCACAGCACAGCCCTAAATTGCCCCTCATTCATAGCCAGGTGGCCTTGCAGAGCAGTCTCATCATGCCCAGACACCTGCTCGTGCTGCCTGAAACTGGGGGCTCCCACTCAGGGCAGGGAGCAGGAACTGGGACCCGCGCTCCCCTCGGCCACAGGAGCACCACTGCTCCCAGGGACGGCCCCTGCTCCAGCGTCAGCAGCCCTCCTCTGCTGCTGGGGGGGTTTGCTCAGCCTCTTTGGGTCTGCTGCCAGTTAGCCAGCATCTGCAACAGTTCTAGGGTTTTGTTTAAACAAACAAAAGTTAGAAAACTTTATTTTAAAAGTTACTCAAAGAGAATATTTGGTCATAAAGTCAGGTAGAGAATGACTAGGAAATAATTGATTCAAGGCTGTCTGAGAAATATTAATTCAGCCCACTTGTGCTCTTTGTTCTACTCGCCTCCTTACCTCAGTCAGAGAACAGCACAGGCAGTGAATAAAGTATATGAAGAGTAATGATGTTCCCTGGCTATAGTTGCAACCCAGATAAAAATTCATAGCATTCAAATGTAATGGCAGGCAAGAATAGAATAATTAATATCTACAAGGACAACATTTGGATTGCACAGATCATGTTTACTCTGATATCTCCCAAAGTTTTTATATTTGCATGGGCACCCTGGCATTCTTCTAATTTTTTTTTTTTTTTATGTATGCAATCTGTACATATGAAATGCCCCTATTTTCCCTGTGTTCCCTGTTGGTTAATAGGTTGGCTTATGGTAGTGATTTGCAATGTTACAGGCAAGGGAGGACGTGATCCACATGCTGAAGACAGAGAAAACCAAACCTGAAGTTTTAGAAGCTCATTATGGGTCTGCAGCTCCAGAGAACGTGCTCCGAGTGCTACACAGGGACGCCATCCTTGCCCAAGAAAAGTCTATAGGGGAAGACGTGTATGAGAAACCAATTTCAGAGGTAATGACTTCTTGATTTACATCATTATGTCTGTGCAGGCAGAATCCTAACCAGAAGTAAGACTCTACATATTTTGGATGTGTGCAAAGCATGCAAGAGGATAACACAGCATTTGTAGAAATGACGAGAAATCAAAGAAAAATTGAATATTCTTGTTCACTCAACTGCAGAATAGGTTGTAAGCAAAGTCTTCGGTTTGAACACAAACAATAAAGAGATTGTATGCTCCTTAGGGCTGGTGCCATTAAGCAAGAACAAAATCTCTGGGTGTTACATTTCTGGTTTTTAAATTCCTTTAAATTATAGGCTCCAACCTCTACTGCTTGCAGCACTGGTAAGCACTCTTTGATTTTCTTGGCATACTAGACCACTATCGTGTAGGTAGTTAGGAAAAGAAGACCTTCAGAGATTGACTTTGACCGTATTTATGGGATCATAAATCTGCGATCATTTGACATCACTTAAGCTCTAGGACTGCAAAGTCAGTTCAGCCCCTGAAAGAGACCTGTAGGACTTGATCCCTTGCTTTAAAATCTAAGCAATAAATGAATGTAGAATAGACCTGGGAATGTCTGAGGCCAGCATGAATGCCAAAATAAACAGCCACTGCTCATGTTTATAGTTTCATAACACTCCAGGCATGGAGAAAGATCATGCAACAACATACAGTATAATATACTATAATGCCTGTCCAAATTTTCATCGTTCCTCCTATTAGAACATTTAAGTCTTTCACCAGGAATTGTGTCTACCACAGGTTACCTTTATACTGTGTATTCTTATTGAAGCATCTTCTGGAATTTTGGGGATGATAGTAAATAAGGAAAGCAAACATTAGCATGTGGGAGCATGCATGAAATACTGTTGAACAAGATTAAAAGAGCTTAGCAGGGCTTTTGTCTAAAGAAGCTGATAATTTGATGGGGACCTCAGTGTAAAACTTTTATCATGTGTAGGTCCACAGGGGTTATGTTGGACCTAAAATAGGATGGTGACAAAATTTCCTAAGTGCAAAAGATCTACTCTCAAAGGCTGAACCTGACCTGGCTCCTTTATAAAATGCAATGACTGCTTTACTTTGACTGCTGTGGTCAACTTCTGGAGAGCAAATCGCCACCGTGGTCTTCCTGCTCGCTTATTTCCCTCAGATTGCTGAGGGACCCTCTGAAACAGCAGCTGCCTGGTGCAGCCAGGGAGGAGGAAGATGTAATTCCTACAGGGTAAGGGCTGGAACTGGGCAGAGCAGGCTCTGCCAGCTGCCGTGCCAGGGGCAGGCAAGCAGAGAAATGCCAGGGCTGCAGGCTGCTTGGGCAGGGAGGAGGATGGAGTTTGTCATCTGCTCCCAAGAAACGGTGAAAGGAGCAACATGAATAGCCGTGACAGCTTCCGAGTGCCCTGGCAACATTTTAGACACACATCCCTGGCCTTAGGGTTTGTTTGAATAACAATTGGCGTATTAACGTAATAAAAAACACCCAGAAGACAAAAAAGGTAAAGTGTTTCTAATAAAGAAAGAGAAATTCCTGTCAAAAAAACAGGCTGAGGGGAAAAGCCTCTGGCTTATAATGAATTGTACTTGGTAATACGAAACTGAATCTGTGCTGAATCTAAATAGCTTAGACTTTTTATCTCAGCAGTCCTACAGGTGCATTGAAGATGCATAACTCAAATTTCAGCCTTGAGCTTACACCTTACGCTCCACATATAGGTGTCTAGTCCCCATATAGGTACGTGAACTCAGCCTCCCAGGGTCTGAGGGCGCATATCCTGCCCTGGCATTTGCTACAGCTTTTCCCGTGCGAAATGAGGAAAGTGTACACAGCACCTCACCACAGGGGAAATTCTGCACTACAACAATATTATTTGTTACCCTAAAACTAAGTGGAGTTCTGTCCTTTGTGTATCTGAAAACCGCGCAAATGTTTATGGCAAACACGCTGTCCAAAGAAATCATTACTTTTACAGGACAGTTACTCTTATTTCTAGTCACTGCTTTATGTAAAAGCCCAAGACATAAAATTATGGGACTTGCATTTACCAAACACAACATTGTTGGTTAATAAATCAGATGAAGTAAGCAAGGAGACCTTTAAAACAGTCTATTCTCCTTTCCTACAATCCAGCTGGACAGACTTGAGGAAAAGCAGAAAGAGACGTATCGGCGCATGCTGGAACAGCTCCTGTTGGCAGAAAAGTGCCATCGCCGCACAGTTTATGAGCTAGAAAATGAGAAACATAAACATACAGATTACATGAACAAGAGCGATGACTTTACCAACCTCTTGGAACAGGAGCGGGAGAGGTGAGTACCTGAGATGGTGCAAAGAGTATCCCCAGTGTCCCAGTGCTTGTGGTTCAGCAGTGACATGGGCTGGTATTTTCTGTGTTTAAATGACACTAAACTTATGTGTAAACCATTTGTAAATGTCGGTCCACTCATGTTATTAGTAAGTACCTTACTGTGCAAGTCTAGAGCTGGAGGAATACCATTGAATGTTCCTGTAGTGTGCACTTGAATTAAGGCATGATTTTGTTATGAATTACTCATACCCATTTTGGGTTCACCTCCTGGTAGCTTTTGATCAGATGTTATTTATGTTGGCCAAGTTTGGGGCTGGCTTGCTTAGCTAAGCACCGCATTTTGTGAAGGACAGGGCACTGTTTGTCAAAGCAGGAGGACAGGGTAAGGAAAACCACAACACACATTAGGATACTGGCACACAAGTGGTAGGGACTTTGCCATGCCCCACACATTTAGGCTGGCAAAGTCACAAACCATTTGCGTTATTTTTCATATTTTTGAAGATGCATGCCTCAGGCAAGATCTATGTTCCCCTGGAAGAAAATATTTTCATGTTTTTTAAAATGTGCCCAGTCTGCGATGGACTATCTACAGGGTTTATCTCACAGTCTCATACTCTCCAGGTTTTTTTCTTCAAGTGTTTGTCCTCCTTGTTGGAGTAATTTGTTCTCTGAGTCTCTAAGAAAGAGCACCTACCAGCAAGAATGAGCACTCGCTAACAGCCTCAGTTTTTCAATATGAAATTTTCATGCACATACCAAACTGCTTGAAATCAATCCACAATGTTGTTTTTTTTTAAAAAAAAAAAAAAGCTCTGAGAAAAATACGGCAAGTTCAAAGAAGAAATGCTTTTGAGGAAACCACAGTCTGGTGGCAGACATTTGCAAAAAGCCAGGAGCTAAATTGTTTAGTGTATTTCCTGAGCTCAGTTCAGTGCCAACTTTGAGTAGGTGGCACATGAGCTACAGTGACCATATTTCCTGGTTAAATAGCTGGGGTTTTTTTGTCTCTCTGTTTTCTTGGGTTGATTGGCAAACTTTAAAGGACAAAAATACTTCTGCATCTTAGCAATTTGATTCTCTTAACAGAAAATAAAAAATTTGTTGTATTTCCAAGTAAGGAGCAATTTCACATCTGATTCTCATAGATGCCATTTTTTCTCTGTGCTCAGTATCCCTGTATGTGTGGACATGCAGGCAACTAAAATGCTACAAAAGTGGTATTAAAATACCATTTACATTTGTCTTTACATTTTATATTCACTTTAATTTGACAATGGTGCCTTCTTATTATTCCAGTTCAACTCGTGAAGGCCATTAAATAGCCTAAGATTATGACCTGTTTTAAACTGACTTCCTTCAATGAACTGATTAAAGAGCTTTCTGTCTCACATTACTACGGCTAAGATACCAAGTCCCATCTCTGTGGGCATTTTTTCATACTCTTCCTGCTCTTTCATGTCTTTTAAACTTCAGGTTTTCCACATTCTACAATTTTTGGAAAAACAGCAATAAAGAAAGCAGAATTTGAGTTTGAACTTCTATTGAAAGCCGATATTTAAGAGCAACTAAATCTGGCGGCTTTAGTTGCCAATGCCTCTGTACTGGTGCCTGGGGCGGGGGGGAGAATTGCAGTGCTGAAGCAATCTTGATTTATGTTGAGTGACACGAGAAACCTGATGTCTGCTACTTAATCCACTTTGTTTGTCTAAGGCACTAATGAGGAAATTAATTTCAAGTTTAGTAGCGACGAAGCAGAGAACATAGCAGGTAGCTTAACATAGAAAACAAAGCGTGCGCGTCCCTCCCTCTTCAGGGTCCTCCTCCCCGATCACTTGCAGAGCAGATTAGCAAAATCAGGACGGGCTGGAAACCACTCATTAGTGTATAGTCTTAAATGATCTCAACTCCTCATCTTTGCTGTGTGCACATGAAACTGAGGCTGCACCCACATATTTGTGGGTGTTAAAAACTGGAAGTAGTATCCTTTGAGGGCTATATTCACAGCGAAAGAGAGGGTGATGGGATGACTTCTTAGGAAAGTCCCACAGTGGCAATCAGCAATAGATTTTTGTCAAAAAGAAAGAGTCTGTAGTGGAAAGATTAAATTGCAATAGGTTAAAACATAAAAAAACCTCCCATACTCACTTAATCTCCATATTGGGACAGAGAACTGACCTGTCCAAAAGCATTTCTCAGGGTCCTGCATAGGCATTCTTGTTTTATGAGTACCACTTTATATATAATCTGTTTTACTGTGGTGCTTTGAGGCCTTAGGGTTATTTTATTAAGAGCTGAACAGACTTGTAGTCTCCATGAAACAGAAAAGGGACACGGAGGTGAACTTTGCCCGTCAGCCACTCCGCTGCACTCGCAGTTATAATGTTAATGAGACAGGGTGAGCAGGAGGAAGAACAGTCCTGTGGGACGGCCATCTCACAGCAGTCTGGTACAAAGAGAGCAGTAATAATTTCTGTGCTGGATCTAAGTAATATGAGTAATTTCTTTCCTCACAGTATTTTACCAATCTTTCCTAACCATTGCTGTCCACACCAACTTTTAGAGGCCACATCTGCTTTTGCTGTCCTGTGAAAGTTTGAACAAGATAAAAAGGGAAATTCTTTAAGAGCAGAAATACGCCTCAGTTCTAATGTATTTCTAGCACTCTTTTAATGTATTTATTTTGGAATATATTTTTACATACACTTTCATACATTGTCTCTAATCCATCCACAACAACATGATATGAAAGCAAACAGTCCCTATGAGGGACTAATTATTCCAGCCTTGCACAGGAAGAAAGTAACAGGAAAACATGATTTGTCAAGAATAATTATGCATGAAAAGTATAAAAAATAAAAAAAGAGAAAATTGTACATGGGGATATTAAAAATGTAGACAGCTAGGAGGGGTAAATGGAGAAAGCTGGAGGGCCTGACTGTTGGTGTTGGCTCTGCAACACCAAGTGCAACTAAGCTGTAGAAAGGTTGTGGAAAAGGTTGGCATGTTACAGGAAAAGAGTAGTGACAACCGTTTGCCAGATGTTGATGAAAGAAATCTGGTACTTTTAGTGGAAGACCACCACAGACATGGTGTCTGAAGTGTTTTGCTGATTTCCCTATAGTACGCTATAATTATATCTAAAGATGGGAATGTTTTGAAAGTTAGGGATAGTATTTTCTTTTTTTACGATTCGCCGAAAATTCCCCTTTTCCACGCTTGCCTACCTCAGCTGCGGTTCCATAACATCAAGTAGTCCTTGGGCATCTCCTATCCCCAGGAGTGCAAAAGCAACCATCTTCCTGGAGGAATAAGGAGAAGAGCTGGAGGCCCCTGGGTCCCCTCAGAGGGAGACCTTTGGTGGCAGTCGGTGGGGTAAGGAGTCTCTGGTCTGTCAGGTGGAGAATGAGGGGTTTGACTGGAGCTGCACTGACAACGTGGCTTGCCGTGAACACCTGAAGAGCAGAAGACCACGCAGCAGCATCCCAACCCCAAAAAGCTCTTGTGTAAAGCAGGCTTAACGTGAAGTGGTGCTCGGTTGTTTTCTGTTCTGCCTAGTCCTAGCCCTCTTGCCTTCTCCTTTAGGGAACTGGGGGAGGGAGGGGAGAAATCTTTAGGATCAATTATAAGCTTTTTTATTTGAACAGCAGGGCTTTTTCTTCTGGTGGAAAAGGGGAGAGCTCACTGTAACCTCAGCACTGCTTTGACCTTTTGATCGACCTAGGAGATGGGGTTTAAAATCCTGACATTTTTAGAGGTGCTAATCTCTGAACAATTTGTCTTGTACTCTTCTTTTAATCCCATTTGTTGACAGCACATTTTGCTGCTATTAAAAGCACTGGAAAGCTCTCATTGATTTTAATGGTTCAGAAGGAGGCTTCTGGTGAGGACCACTGAGCCTGTCCTGCAGGAGAGATGGGCAGAAATCGCCTGAAAGCCTTAAAAAATGGGGGGAGGAGGGAGTTGCTTTCATATGCATGGGACGTGGTTTGCCGAATAGAGGGTGCGATGTGGCAGAAAGGCTTTGTTGGAGCTCGTTAAGGGAGATCTGTGCAAGTCTTTTGTGAGTAATTTGATCATTTCCAGCAAGATCCCTCAGACTGCTGAGACTCTCTTACCCCACCACACAATGTGTCACTAAACACACACCCAGTATCTAATGTAAGTACTGTCTGTCTGAAAGCATCGATATTATGTTTAGTCACCTTTGATTGTAAGACTTCATCGAAGTGATGAGGATTTTAAACTGGCTCTTGCTTTCCTTGCTGCAGCTTCAAATTATTCTTTACAACCACATCGACAGTGTTCCCAGTGCGCTGAAGCATTTCACATTTTCCTCAAAGGCAAGGCCAAGGATTCAGTCTGTACTTCCTAAGCAGTGCCCTGCTAAATCTGGTTTTGGTTAAACCCTCTTTTTGAAGTACATGGCCATAATTAGATCTGCTTAGAGGAGACAGCAGGACTGTGACCCCAGATCTTTCCTCCACAAAGTTTCCTTTCAGTCTTCGTTTAAAATTGTCTCCTCTCTGCCTCCCCCATCGCAGCACCCCCAGCAAGGAATGCACTGGCAAGTCCCTCGGAGGTCTGTGATAATACATTCCTCTCGGCTTCGGTCATCCTGGCACCGAGATGCTCTTGGCTGCTCTGCTGGTGATGTAATTCTGGGCCCACATCACCTGCAAAGGAAACTGATCTGCGAGCAATAAAGCACACAGCCGTCTTGAAACAAAAATGGGAGTGTTGATGTTAGCAAGTTTTTAAAATCTTTTTTTTTTCCCTTTTGCACTTCTGCTTTTATTACCAAAGCTCTCCTTCTCCCTTTTCCCACGAGACGGCAGCACCAAACCTTTCACTGGGAAGTGCTTGCCTTTTTGTTTCCCTTTATTTCATGGACCAAAGCAAGTGTAAAGGCTGGAGTGTGACATAGCTTGGAGATTTTGTCTGCGTTACCTTTCCAGTTTGCATTTTCTCTTGATTTTTATGGAGATTGTAAAATAAAGAAGCTGGCAGGAAGACAGCAGGGCAGAGTATCCATCAGTTACTTGTTTAGAGAACAATCAAGCCAAAAGTATGAAGTGTTCAGGGCTAATAAATCTCTGTGATTTACCAGTTTAAGGCCAAATTCTGTGGTAAGAATAGCCCCATACAGAGATATTGGGGTGAGGTGTATGGTGCAAACATATAGCACAGATTTGGCCTGTAACTGTGTAACCTGTTGGTGATTCCTTTAAAGTCTGGAAATCAGGTTACTTTACAGAAAGATTTTTGCTATTTTTTTTCTCCAAGAGTTCTTAGCCATATTTGTACTCTGACTTTTTTCTCATATGGTGATTGTTTCTGTGTCTTGGTTTCCAAATTGTGACCCAAAAAAAAAGGAAAAGCCAGCCCAATGGGACTGTGGGAATTCACCATTGCGTACAGTAGTTACTCATCTTACTGCACATTACTTTCTGTAGTAGAGCACTGAGTCACTCTCTGCCTACTTTTCAGTAAGTGCATCTCTAAACTTTTAATCTTATAATGTAGAAGACAAGGCCCACAGTACAGTTTTTATTCTTTTCTTTTACACTGATGTGCTATCTGTATGGTTTGGAAACGCTGGCTATTTTCTGTCAATGTAATATATTGACAGGACCACGGATCACAAATTCTGTGGTAGTCTATTAAAAGAAATAAATGAAAAAACCTGGCAATGACAAATACCATTTCTGCACAGTTAAGTAAATCTGAAGATCATCCATTTTGCAGGTCCTGTTTTACAGCTCTAGCTGACTGCAAGACAGCAACTGCTCGAAGTTTATGTTTTAACTAATGAATATGGTCCCAAGTTCCAACAAAACGGCTCCAAAGGTAATTTAAAAACGAAAGAACAGCCACATCAGACTGTGGAGAAACAATATGAAAGTATTGCGAGTCTTATACAATGTGAGGCTTGCCACGAGCTGGGACTAATCCAAATCCATCTCTTCACACTTGGATAGTCCTCAAAACTGTCCAGTCTTTCAGTCACTTCTGGGATTATATAAAATGGCATCATGTGTTGTTTCAGCTATTCTTCCAAAATTTTTTCTAAGTAGGCATCAGCTTCACAGCCCTTGAGAGAGAATTATTATACAAAACTATATGTAGTTCATTATGCCTAGCAAGTTTGCTTGCTAAAATCATCAATTCAAATGCTCCCAGGGTCAGATTGGGGGAAAAAATTACTTCATTCAAAATCTACTCACGAACCCAAACTCTGTCCAGGGTGCAATAGGTAACAATTTAAGGGGCTTTTGGCATGTTTCAGAGTTATTATACTACTGAAATAAATATCAGTTCACAGCTCTACTGAGGCCATCTTTCTAAGTTGTCATTTTTTTAGGCAAAGAAAACAAGAACTGAATCAGGGTCATGTAAGGAAAATTGCTTCCTCATTCAGAAAGATTAGAAACAGGTTTCAGTTGAAGTGCCAGGTTTCAGTGAATTGCTAAAAAATTTAGATAGATGCCACTTATTTACAAGTATAAATATATGCTAATAGTCACTCAAGCTTGAACATGTTGGATATTTGCTTTAGGTTTAAATAGAAGTTTACCTGTGCAGAGATGTACAGACTGATTAGCAAAGTATAAGACTTACTATTTTGATTAATGCCCTACAAATATTCAAGACCTGTTCTACATTGTCAGATGATAACTCCCACTAAGCCGTATGAAGAACCTCAAGATGTCATCTGACTTGGGGGGGGTTATTCTGACTCAGTGAGCCTATATAGAAGCTTTCCTAACCCTAAACAGATGTGATGCTTTTTCCATCTTCTTTCCCAAGATGGGTGCTACGTTGTGCATCCTTTCTCCTTTCTGCAGTATCTCCACCAGCAGTGGAGAATACCAACAATGAGTTTTATATTTGCATCGTTTCAGTTTTCATTTCTTTTTAAGGCTTATATGTGGAAAAATCTTAAGGCAGAAGAAAAAACCCAGGTGGTGCAAAAATCCAAACCAAACGTTTTTGTGAAATTTGCCAAAGCTTGTGCAAATGTGAAGGGGAAGAAATGCAGAATGCAAAATGTATAATTCAGCATATATTTGTAAAGCACCTGTGATTATAATATTGTGTTGCCATAACTACTGTTTCGACTAATTTTTTAAAAACTCATTAAAAATGCCATTTTGGGTGTAAGATAATTATTATAAATGTCATCAAAGAAAATCTGGTGGCTTAATTCACAAGACCAGCTAGTCAAAAAACGATATCAAATAATCCTGTGATTATGCTGCTCACCTAGACCATGGAGACTTTCAGTTCTCCCATCAACCTGTTGAGACTTGAACCCACCTCTCTGAGGAGGCCTTCCTGGGCATGTCACTGGGTCTCTTGGGGTGTCTGTTTCCCACTCTTCCCAGGTAAAATTGTTCCACTTTTACAAGTCACTTACATACTTTTTGAGTTCTCTTCACCAAAAGGATGACAATCTTCTTGTAGGTCAGTGCCTGGGTATTCAAATTCCCCCAGACACAGGAATTCACTGGGCCAGGTCTCTCCATTTTCCAAAAAGTGAAGATTTTTCACTTGTTGGTTTGGTGAACAGGGCCTTGATATGGTCCTCTCTATGTGGTGCTTTTTTTAAAATGACAAAGATGGAAAGGAAATTGCTTGTTCAAGATGAACAAATGTTTCACTGAAATCCACATGAAACTTTTTTCACTTGAATGAGAGAGAAAAATAAAGCTTTTTTTTTTTCCTTTGATAATTTCTTATTTAATTTTTGGTTCAGCTCTGGAACTGAAAAATCAATTACTCACACAGCTCTGTTATCCAGTTGTTTATATTAGGGAATGATTAATAGTAACGTAGCTGAATATGTAATGCCCTAATGAGAAAAGATAAAGAAATCAGCAGAAAATGAGGCTAAATTATAGCAGAGTGACAGCACTGCTTTTCTGATGATAGCAATTATGTCATAGGTAAAAAAGTATCTCTTGGTGACAAGTATATATATTACAGGATGAAAGTTCCTGTACAGTTCCGTTTAAAATGTTTATTTTCAGAGGAACTGGAAAGGGATAGACATACTCTCTTTCATCGTTTAAATATCAGGATTTTCCTAGATGACTTAACTTGTTTTAAAAGGATGCATAGCTTTCAACATTTTTTCATTTTGCAAATTACTGGCTGGGATACAGCCCTGGTTTCCAAAAACAGTAGGGGCAAAACAGTGTCCATACTGGTGAAAGACAGGCGGGTGGTGTGGAGGATAGGGCACTGCTGCTTGCAGTTGTTGTTGCACAGCTCACGCTCTGTGGGCACCGCTAATCCTACGATAGAGAAGAGTGTGTCCTGGTTTGACTGGCTCATGTCCTGACCTGACAGACCAAGTACTGTTGGCCCAACTTGCTTTCGGTGGCAAGCACTGTTGCTTTGTGCCCATCATTAGCACACTGAGCCGTCTACGTCCAGCTTCTTCAGGTCTTAGGAAATAACTAATCCGTAAAAATGCCAACTTGACGCTGGATTTTATGAGCACAAAGCTGGCATTGTTGCAGTTCCTTTGAAGTCAGCAGAGCTCTTCTTGATTAATGGGATTAATGAGAACCAGGGTAGGAACGCCGAAAATGTTAAAATTGTGTGTGTGTGTGTGTGTGTGTGTATGTACCTGTAGAAGTATATATATATAAAAATGTATTACATTCAGCAGTTTCTTGAGTGGAGTTATAGCTCCTGGATAAGAGTTTGCTCTCCAGCAAAATAACTTATCAACAATATTTATTTCCTGTATGACTATATTTTTATATAACTTCTATATGCATTTCTGTTTATGATGATAATAACTTATTACTACATTATTTTTACATAATTTCTACAGCCAAATAACACCTTTGTATTTTGAATTATTTTTGGTCAGTATTGCCTACTGATTCTACCAAGGAGGCTGCAAGCTTCTGCAGATGGATTTTGCCTCTCTCTGTGTGTGAGGTATCACTTACACTTATGTCACTATAACATTTAAAAAATAATAGTGATTTGTAAGCAAGGATGCTCAGTGGAAGTCAACAGCTGACAACCAAATACCTGATTAGAAAACAACAGGGCCAGGATGCATAACCCCTGCAGTTATTCAGAGGGCAACACAGACATGGCAGAAAGAAATTTTAAGGCAAGCAGAGACAAGAAGAGTACCTTCTAATTCACACTTGCTGTATGAAACTGGCCCAGTTTCTCCTTGCTTGCTCTCCATCTGGGTACATAAGTTTTCCCTGTCCTTCCCTTTTGCCATCCAAACATTCAACAGGCTGGTGGTCAGGACATCATCTTGGAAAGAGGTAGCGCAAGCTGGAATTATCTCAGCCTGAGGAGAGAAATAAAACCAGGTATGCCACTCCCCGGGCAAGTAATGCGGTCCACAAGCGCTGGTGCAAGAGGCAGCCCCCTTCCAACTCTTTCTTTGAATGGAAGCACCTATGGCTCCCATCCCTGCGCAATGGCTGTGGTCAGCCCATGTCTCCCTGGTCCTCCCTTTGCTGTTCCGTGTGTAAAGACATGTATTTCATGAGGCACAAATAACCTCAGGTGGAGAATGATGTTCAGCTCAGGCAAGATGATAGGACTTCCAAGGATGTGCTACAGCAAGTTTGGGTGACCAAGATACAGATCTGCCCCAAAATCAGGTGCCTATGAACATTCAGATTTATATGTGTGGTGGTGTTTGGTTGGGGTTTTTTATCTGTCCCTCTTTAAATTATTCATTAATTGCATTCCAAAAATCTGTGTGTCTTTTTTGGATCCTGCTCTAAGTAACTACAAGCAGGAGGTTAAAATAGCAGGCTCAAATCTCAGGAGAATCTAGCCCCTGGGTGAGTGCTGTGGGGACAGTCTCTTCTACGATTGCTTCTCAATAGACACAAATATTCTAATGCAAGCAGCAAACCTAAGAATTGCATGAGCTGTAGTAATTAGCTATGTGGTAGTAGAAAAGCTTTGTGTAGGTGTAGGGGGTTTTGTTTGGGTTTTTTTTTCAGGGTTGTGGTGGGTTTGGTTTTTTTGGGGGGGGTAAGGGGTGGGGTGTCCATTTATGCTGCACCTCCAGAACACAGGGGCAAAAAGCACTGGCAACGGTGGGGCTGTGAGATGGATGTGGTGGGCAGCTGTGTGCTCCTTTGTGTTCAGGGCAAGAGCTGAGGGTCCTGGCATGAAAATTAACAGAAATACCTTCACAGCCTTTCAGACTGATGGTTGGGACACAGTATATTAGGATGTGGTGTGACAGCCAGGATTACTCAGTGCTGATGTTGTTAAAATCCATCAGTCTCTCTTTAGCTCATAAAAGCAGCCGCTGACTGCTCTTTTACAGCATTTGAAAATTTTACTGAGGATTCATTATTTGTTAAATCACTGAATACAGTGCTCACAGGAAGTCATGTTTAAAAATCAAGAAGGAATCTTCATGAGATTATTTATTTTTCTCCACTTTTATAAGTGTGCATTGTTTAATCCTTATGTCAAGCTGTGACTGAGGTGGCCAAATATGATATAAACCAGTGCACACATAGCCTGTATTTCTAAGAAAATCGAGAACCTGAATTGAGGGAGATGGAGTTTTTATATTGACTCCACTTGAGCAAGCTCTTGCTCTCAAGCTGCATTGCTGTTGTACTGCTGTGTGAGCTTTTCCACGCTTGACTAGCCCAGTGCGTGCAATTATATGAATGATGCTACTTCCTAAATCCAGTTTTTAAACCTCTTCACTCTTTTTTTTTTTTTTTTTGAACACTTTCCCATGTTTGAGACCCTGTCATGGTGACTCCAGACACCATCACTTGGGTTGCTTGATGCTAAAACAAAGCAGTGATTCTCTGGACCCTGTTTTCTCTTGTTTTTCCTGCCCACTTGTTTTATTCACTCTATCAAATACATTCTTTCAGTGGTGTATCAAATGGGAAGCAGTGAGGTGGACAACCTTTAGTTTTAGATGCAGGACTCAGGTGCCTTTCAGTCCCAGTCACTGGATCACCTTGCTTTGAGGAGGTCAGTGAGAAGAAGCACAAAAAAAAGGAAGTCCAGAAAAGGTCAGCAAGAGTTAGAGCAACAGGACAGGAACTGAACTGATGGAACTGGAAGGTAAAGGATGAGGAATAGCAAAGAGGCAGGTTTAGGGCAGGGGATGGCAGCCACAAGACAAAGAATATGGGAAGTGGATCTGAATTAAGAGATTAATGAAAACAGAAGGAGTGGTGAGGGGAAGTAGCTGCTGGCAAAAGTAGAGCACTGTAGAGCCTTCCAGGTGGATGACAGAGGGAAAAAAGATGGTGAAGAGAGAAGATAGAAAAGAGACCGAGCTGCAAGCAGAAGACGACATATAAAGAACAATACAGCAAAAATGAAGCAGATGATGTTGCTTAATGCAGTAGAGCACAGGCACTGGGACTTCCCAGAACTTGTTTGCACCAACAGATGATACACTTCAGGGAAAAAAGTAATTCTGCCTTGATTGTCAGTTTACAGTAAGGGAATATTCACCACTGTTCTTTATGAGCTACTTATTGTCACACTTAAAAATGTAACTCTTATCTCTAGATGGAGTATTTCTGTTCTATAAACCCACAGTCAGAGAAGTCAGGTGAGGGGGAGGCAGCAGAAGGGGCAACAACAGAGACCCAGCAGCCAACAGAACAAAAGCATCACACAGGTGAAAATCAGTCAGGCTTAATTCATGTTCCAGACCCAGGCTGTGCAAAAGAGGCCAAGACACTGCCAAAAGACTAAGTCTCTCCTGGTAAGCTGAGAACAGGCACGGCTCTCCCTGCCCTCAAAGCCTCAAGCTCGTTCCTCCACGTCATTTTTCCACATGAACACCTAGCACATCAAAAGTGAGTAATTTAGAAAAACAAGGGTGGAGACCAGAGCAGGTAACGACAACATTAGTGGGGTGCTCTGATAAAGCATGGATACATGAAGCAGCCAATGCTAAAAATGGCAGGTCCACAGCAGGCAGTAAGGCACCATCCTGCCATGTGCACTTCTCTGAGGTCCTGGACACCTTTTCCCCTGACTCTAGAGATGCTTTGGTCAAAGGGCCACAGCCTGCTTCTGTGACACTGTTGGTGCTTATTCACAAAATGATGATGAAATCATACTATAAAACAATACCCTTGACATAGATGGGTTCTACTTCAGCTGTAATCACTTTTACTTCTGGGAGATCCACCAGTATTGGAGATACTGAGCTTTCCCAGAGATGAAAAAGGTACACACAAGTGTGAAGAAAGCAGAAAACCAGGAGGGGGAAAAAAAGTGGAAAAGGAAAACAAAGCCAGAAATACTTTTGTTAAAACTTTTGAATCATACTTCCATAAAAGGCAGCAGATCCTAACGTAGGGCAATTTTCATGCTGCAAAGAGAAAAAGAATTTAAAATCTAGGCAGCATGACTGACTTAGAAAGATCTGAGGAGTAATAAAAAAGCCTGTGTGCAAATGTGTGTGCATGTGTGTGTGCGTGCACAGTTTGTTTAACAGCTGCATGGAACAACCTGTTTCAAATAAGAACAAAGGTGAACAAAGCCAGTTGTCAGTGCAGCTCACCAAATGAAGTTTCTTAGAGTGCATGACGTATGCTATATAAAATGTATTGCCTGAGATATAACAGCACAGAGTCCAACTGGAAGTCTTTTTCTCAGGTTTTTCCTACAGTCATGTTTCAAGAATTTACTGTATTTATCTTCATTATTTATTTGTCTCCAAAAGGCCCAATGGATCACCTTGTTCACTATATCTTCAGCAGCAAATTAAAATCAGCCTCTCCCCTCCTGCAATATTCAAAGTTTTCACATTCTATCAAGATGCTACTGAACTCATTAATACCCGTTACGCTAAGAGTAAGCAACTGGCTAAGTAGAAAGCAGAGGACAGGTCTGACTTACCAAATGAGTTTGACTTGCCAAAAGGAGAAAAAAAACCCCAAAATAATGATGAAAGATTTTCACTGCTTTGAAGGTTTTACAAACAAAAAAAATTAAGTCTGGCAAGCAACACAGTATACTTTTTCATGTATGTAAGTAAACACAAATTTAGGAAAAGTTTTGTTTTGCAAAAACAGAAATATTTGGGCTTTTTGTAACATGTTAGAGAACTTGGAGAGAGTTGCAAGCGCTGCCTTTGCTATAAACGTTACATATGTTTCTGCACTGAAGATAAAAAGCCAACAGAGAGCAAGGCGGTCTGCTGGAAAGGTTGCAAAGCCCTGTTTACAGAGAATTTTATAATCAGGCAATCATTTGTTACAAGTCTCTAAGATCCACAAGAGGAATCCATTGCTGTTCAGAGTTTAGTGAATTTTTAAAGGGAGCAACTTATCAAAGAAATGTGTAGTCTATTAGCACATCATTAAATAGCTAAACCAATTCCACCTTTTGCTTCCTGGTTACTCTCCTCTATAGCAGACAACTGTGCCAGATGCACAGTACAATTTCTGACTTTCAGAGGTGAGGTGGAGTTTGAGATTCCTATCTATTCCCTCCCCGCTTTTATTTCTTGGTGTTTTTCTTATCTGGTCTCACAATGTTGCAAGTGCTGCTTTACTCAGGAATGTGTTTCTTGGACTACTTCATCCCAATGAAAGCATAAACAAAAAGATTAATGAAATTCTGAGGAGCAAGTTAGAGTTTCCCAGCCTTTAACATGACTTAAAAGTGAAGGTACTCTTGATAAAGGAGTGTTTTACCTTAGCTGTGACATCCTACGTGATGTCCTCTATAGCTCTGGTACTGCCATAGTGGTGGGTACCTGGAGTGGTTGGACTGGTGATGGAGAATACTTTAATTATGAAGTCTGGTGGTGGTACAGACGTATCTCAGCTAGTGCAAGGTGTGTAAGCTCACCACTACCACGCTGCACTTTCTCTACCAAGTCTTGCAGCCAGTTGTCTGCTGGCTCACATCCAGACAACTTCAGTGACTCTAGATCATGTTCCCTGTGCTTTTATTTCTAAGTTGCAGAGTAAGCTGAGGGAGCTGGCAGTCTGGGATAAGTCCCCTCTGGGGATCACTGGTGGTCCCAGGTGCCGCTCGTGACTATCATGAAGCAACTTTATATTGCCTTGTCTTAGCGATCCAGCCTAATTTAGATTTTTTTCAAGGTGAGGTTGGTCAGGCCCTGGAACAGGTTTCCCAGGGAGGTTGTGATGTCTCCGTCATTGGAGGTGTCCAAGACTCAAGCCGAGCAGGCCCTGGGCAACCTGCTCTAACTGGACCTGCAGAGGGCTGGACTAGACATCTCCAAGGTCCTTTCACACCTCAACCATTCTGTGGTTTTATGATGCGGCAGCCTCTGGAGGACACCACGCATTTCTTGATGACTCTGCTTGCACCAGCGCGAGAGGCAGTGGCTTAGACTGGGCCAGGCTCTGTGTTGTCTTCCAGGCATTCCCTTTAACACATCTCTTGACACGTAGGGACACTGGCAATGCCCTCAGTCACCCTCTGGTCTTCTCATGACACATCATAGTTCTGGCTGCTGGGTTTTTTTCTGCCAAATTTGTGATGGGTAGAGGGAATCCTTTGAGGTCTGTGGTGTGGGCAGGAGTCCACTGCACGGCTGCTGTGGTTCTGAGTGGTTGGACTTTGTGAGACAGGTGATCCCTTCTGGCCTGCACCCCCAGTGTCCCCTCCCTTCTTCAGGTCACATCTGTACCAAGCTGACAGCTATAAACTCAAAGTTGCTTTCCTAATATAAATATTAGGATCCTCCTGACATCCCTGAAATTTCTGCTCTGAGCCGAGACCATGAAAACACAGACGAGGGAAGATGTGTCGCTTGCAGTTCCAGCCTGGCCCAAGCGTGGCATCACGGACGAAAGAGCCAGAGCAGATGTGAGGGGACGTCTAGGAGGGTTGTGGATTTGGGAGAGGTGGGGGTTAGAAATAGAGTGCAGAGGTGAGGAGGAGCCTGGGCCTGAACGCTGGGTGCAGCAGGACTGGTACGAGCTGTACAACGAGCTCAGAGCCCAGAGCCAGCTGGGACAGGGTGTGTGACCAGATATCCTCCTGCAGAGCCAGCAGCGCCGGCGGGGCAGAGCCTTGCTCTCGGCTGCTGATCACAGTCAAACCCGTCTGTCAGCAGATAGTTTTGAAACTCGCTTGCAAAGTGCTCTGTGCCTTTCTAGTATCAAACTGCCTCGAGGCTGACAACCTGCTATTGCTATCAATTATTTTATTAACTCAGAGTGCAGACTTTTATGCAGGCAATCTAAAGGATCTAAACTCTTCCAACAATCTTCCTAAGTGCCAATATAATGCCACATCATTACATTTTGATGGTGGATATCTATTTTAGTGTTTGCCATTGTGCGTGCAATCTCCTCTTTTTAAAGAATACGTAGCTCTACCAGAACAGTTATTAGGATTTCAAAGGACAGAGTAAGTAGATTAAGCAGAACATTTGTCTGCTCGATGCATGTGATCATTTGTAATTGCATAATCAAACACAAGTTTCATACCGAAACCTTTCATCTGACACTGGAAAAACAGAAACATATTGAGATGCACCAGCTTTGCGCACAGGAAGCAACAATTTCTCTGTAGGACCCCAACATCATCTTTTGGAAAGTATTTAGTAAATGAGTAGGGAATATAAAAAGAGAGAGAATGATTAAGACTGGTATATGTTTCCCTGGAAAATGTGACTCTACCCCTGTGAGTTTGTGTGACGGATTTCCTATGTGGTGCTAATTAAGTCATGTGAAGCTAATTTATATGGCTTGTGAATGTTTTTCTCTCTAAGACTGATTCTCATTTTGGGGAGCTTGTTGGAGATCTGGGCTCTGACGTGCAGGAGTCTGGAGCATCCGCTCCTGAGCTAGAGGCAAATGGGGCTGTGATCTGAGCACACGCAGCAGCACCCACCCTGCAGCGCTCTGAAAACCCCATCCTGTGTACCCGGGAGCAGGGTCCCAACCAAAACCCTAGTCCCTTTGTGCTTCTTTCTCCCACCCAGAAATGAATAATTTTGTTCTCAGCAGAGTCTGAAGAGTGTGTGGTAAATAGGGCCTTGAATAAAGAGCATAAAATCAATCATTAAGTACCTGCTTTTCAAATGAGCACTGTCCACCCTGCATGCTGAATGAGGAGAGGGTCCTAAAGAAAAATAATGAAAGAACACAAAATTAGATAGTTTCTCAAAAATGTAAACACACACTGGTCCATTTTTTGTGGATAATAATATTCGACATGATATGCTTTCAGTGCTTTTGGATATTACAAGCTTCTTAAGAAAAGAGGAAGGTGATCGGGAAGGGGAAGGGAAAGAGGAAAGAAAAGGGGAAGGAGAAAGGGAAGGAGAAGGGAAAGGGAAGAGTGGTTTCTAGTTCCCCTTGACTGTAAAGGTGACTGTGGGCCATCTAGGGAATCGTCAAGCAAATAGAAGGAATCCCCAAATCCTTTTATGTTGGTTTGGGAACAAAAGGGCTAATTCAGGACTTTTTTAATGCAGGAAGCTAGCAGAATGGTGCTTTTCAGACCTCACAAAGACTCTCTTGAGTTAGCCTTGCTACTACGCGAGTTTTCAAAACCAAATACGCAGGTATAGTAAATCCACGGGGGATTTTCTTCACGTGTTCATGCCTTTATCAACTGATCTTCAGATCAGCCAGTGCTCACCAACAGTAGCACTGTCACTTCAAACCCCAGGAGGACAAGAGAAAAGCAAGAGGAACTTTTCCTGAGTCAGAGGAACGAATTGGCAGCCCGGGCCGGGAAGCATGGCTTTTGTGCATCCTAGTTCCGTTAAGCGAAAGCAATTCGCAAGGCTTCTCCACCATCAAATTATTCTCTCTTAATCGTTAACCTATAAACTGTAACCCCGGAGGGGGCTGTCAATAATAAACTCCGCGAAAGCGGGGCTAAGAGGAAGCGCTGCCAGAAGCGAGCCGCCGCCTCCCTCCGACTCCCCCCACCCCTCCT